>NW_026716786.1:0-16621 GCF_029784015.1 Lycium ferocissimum | reverse complement strand
CCTCGGATGGGAGTACCCAAGATATCGTCGAGAATACAATCACAAATAAATCTGGGAAGGGTCTGAACATATCATTCATCAAATCCATAAACAACGACGGTGCATTAGTTAGTCCAAATGACATCGCCCTAACTCAAAATGGCCATATCTTGTTCGAAGAGTCGTCTTAGGGATATCTTTCTCCCTAACTCTCACTTGATGATACCGGATCTCAAATCTATCTTTGAAAACCATTTGGCACCTCAGATTGATCAAATAAGTCATCAATCCTCGGAAGAGGATATTTATTCTTAATCGTCACCTTATTCAATTGCCGATAGTCAATACACATTCGTAAGGAGCCATCTTTCTTTCGGACAAACAATACGGTTGCTCACCACAGGGATGAACTAGGCCTAATAAAGCCTTTCTCAAGCAAGTCTTTCAATTTCTCCTTCAACTCTTTCAATTCTCGGGAGCCGTTACATAAGGAGGAATAGATATAGGCTTGGTGTGTCCTGCAACACATCAATAGAAAAATCAATCTCCGGCTACGGGAGGGAGGCTGGAAGCTCTTAGGAATACATCCGAAAACTCGTTCACTACGGAATCGGGCGTAGAGTCGGCCGGTTTAGCTTCTACATCTCTAACCCGCGCTCAGATGATAAATACGCAACCTTTTATGATCATTTTTCGCCCACCTTCCGAGATATAAATAAACCTACGCTTTTGGTGATGCAAAGGTATTCCGCCTTTCCATTCTAAAACCTGGCTCTCGAGAAATTGAAAGCGAACCATTTTCATTCTACAATCAACATTGGCATAGCAAGAAACCAACCAATCCGTACCCGTAGCCAAACATCAAAATCCACCATTTTTAACTCGTACAAGTCAATCATAGTACGACGGTCAAATCACAACTATGCGACTATATACTCACTAGCTATTACCGAGCCACCAACGGTGTGGTATTAATTCAAAAGGTTTGATCGAAAATCGACCCGCAATATACGCAGTAACATATGATAATGTGGAGCTCGGATCTATCAAAGATATATATCATGAGAAAATGCGATAATATACCCGTGACAACATCGGGGAGAAGACTCAAAATCTTGGCGTCCCCAAAACATAAATACGGTGATGAGGACCGCTAGAACGGGGACTCTCCCTGCGCCTACTGCCGGCCGACCGGCGTGTGAGCTCGGGGCCCCGTAGGGGCGTATAGATGATGAAGATTCGGCTACCGATCTGAAAGGGTCCTACCTCTACCACCAACCGAGGGAGACGATCACGCATAATATGGCACGGCCGACCACATGAATAACAAACCTGGCGAACCAAATCGTATCGACCCTAACGCAAATTCCCACACCGGGATCGTGGCACGGGGTGGCCTCGCCCGACCGAATCACCCCGAACCGAGATCCCCGCTCGACTCGGCCGGGATGAGATCTATCAATCTACGGCACCGAAAATGCGAGGCACACTGCGTACAATGGGCCCGAATGCCTAGAAAACTAATATACTGTGCCCTTTCTATACTCGGCTCGTTGGACTCGAAGATCTGTCCCTCTTGTTATACCCTGTATTATGCTCACGCTCGGCTTAACTTTATTGTTGTAGGCTTTCTTCTAAATTTTGAGCATGGGCTTGAATGCATGAAATATCCATATTGTCCTGAAGGGACGCAGTCAAGCACCTATCCATCAAATGTGGCCCTAGGCCTTTCACAAATCGGTGACCGAGTGAGGATGAGGATGAGGTCTCTACATTATTTCTTGGGTTTAGAGGTGATCAAACATCCTCAGGGGTACCTAATGAGTCAACATAAGTTTGCTAGTGATTTGCTAGATCAATTTCACTGTGATCAATTCAGTCCTGTTGTAACTCCTCTTGAGTCCTCTCTTAAGCTAACTGCTGACATGGGTGAGGCTATTTCTGATCTCACCACATACAGGAGTCTAGTTGGCAAGTTGAATTATTTTCAGCATAGTAGGCCTAATATTGCCTTTCTTTGTACAACACCGATCGGTTTCTTGGCCCGGTTCCTTACATGTTGACTTCTATTCATGTGTTAAGATATTTGTTGAATGCTCCTGATTTGGGTATACTGTTATCTGCTTCTTCTGATATTTCCTTGTTGGCCTTTTCTAATTCCGATTGGGGTGCCTGCACTCCGTCAAGAAAGTCCATTACTGGTTTTTACGTTGTGTTTGGTGGTTGTCCTATCTTTTGGAAATGCAAGAAACAACCCACAGTTTCCTGAGAAAAGTGGTTGCTGAACTTTTATGGCTGGTTCGTTTGTTTGGATATCTTAGTTTAACTCTTTCTTCTCCTATTCTTGTTTTGTTTGTGATACTCATATTGTTCTACATATAGCAAAGAATTCGATTTTCCATGAGTGTACGAAACACATTGACATTGATTGCCACTATGTCCGGGATTACTTGGTTGCTAGCCTGATTTCTCTCCATCATATTTCTCCCATTGAGCAACTTGCTGACATCTTAACAAAAGCTTTGCCAGGATCCTCACATCACTATCTTTTAGGCAAGCTTGGAGTTTTCACACCCTCAAGCTTTAGGGGGGGGGGGGGTGTTAGACATAGTAGTTGTCACGACCCAACCCCGTAGGCCGCGACTGGTGTCCTAGCTGGACACCCATACGTACCTACCTAACAGATCCGGCATGCCAAATAGCAAATGCCGATCAGACATACATAAATCCGTACAAATATAAGATACTGCGCACGAACAAACATACATACATATACAAACTTAAACCTGTACAGAAGCCGTTAGGTCTATTACATCAGACAAAGTCGCATATCGCACGTACCTACCCGGACAGTGACAACCCACAACCCACATACATATCTCGTGCCTCTAACATACGTACGTAATCGAAGACGGGACGGGCCCCGCCGTACCCAAATAGTCATATACGTAACATGTACATACGAAAATATATACCAAAAATATCACCCGATCAAAGGGAGCTCTCCAAACACGGACCGATAACTTAAACCGGCGGCGTACCGTGCGCGCGTCGTGCACCGTGGGCATGTAACATACGGCCCCGAAGAATCGTGGGGGTCGACGAAGATGTACCGAGTATGTAAAGCGTAACATAACATACGTAATTATAACAACGAGAATCGTATACGTAAAATCGTAATGCGATTTTAATTACGTAAATAAATAAGTTTTACGAATCGTATTCGTAGCGGGAGTCGACTTACGTAATGTACGGACGGAATGATAAGCACCGACTTACAGAGCGTACGTAAAGACTTCGTACCGAACCGAATTCAAACGTGTACGTACGAATCGCAGTCCGAATCGTATTTTCGGAAGGTGACGCGATGCGTACAGTCATATTCCAAATCGGACATACGTAATCCGTAAGAATCATGCACCATGTACGCAGTCATAATCATACGTGCACGTACATATCGTAAATCGCATCCCAATCACATACGTACGTATCCCGCCTTTAGTAAGGACGCGTAATGTAACCCGCCCTCGTAGTAAGGACGCGGTGCGACGTACGTAATCGATCAAATGCCATCCTCGCCGCCATCCCCATAATATCACATAATCGCATCATATCGATCATATCGTATACGTACGTATCCCGCCCGCACATCCGAGGGACGCGGTGAACAATGCGGTGAGGTGCACGAATCACGTAACCCGGCCCGGCGCGATCGAAGGAAGCATTGAGACATCCACGAACGTATCCATGAGAAACCATATGCATACGTACCGACATACGTACTTAATAAGACCGAAATAGTTCGTAAAAAACATCAAATCGTAGTAACCGCATTATATCGCAGAGTGTCCAGAATCGTTCCAGATATCGGACTAATATCCAGATTCAGACAGAGGGTCATAATACTCATTAGTTAGCGGACGGAAACATAACTTAGAGTTATTTATGAAAAACGGATAGAAACAGAACAATTTGAGCTATACCGGGAGTTTCAGGGTTTTGCGGGCCCACCTCGGACCCAACCATAGTAAAATACATAAATCATGGATAATAAATCTTAGGGAGTCGTCCATAACCATCTTAGAGTGTTTCGACTCCATTTATGGAAGTTACATACGTATAGGTCAATTTTAGAAGAAAATGGTTCAATCTTACTGACGGATTTTGCGCTAATTTCAATCTCGAACTGAGAGAAGCAAAAGTGTCATCGAGGCTCGCTGTCAAGCCTGTTAGACTCAGAACATGCCAAAGAAGGATAGGGAAGGCTTTACATACCTGAACTGCGCCTTACGCTCCTCAAATCTCAATTCCCGTTTCGTCCAAAAACTGCAAATGGTCATTCTTACCAATTACTATTCATGAAAGTTAACATTTCAATCTTTGGGTTATACTTGGCTACCGAAATTTCGGCGACTTCCCCCATACACATATGACATCCCCGAGATTCAACTCGGCTCAAAATAATCAACAACAACCCAACAACAACATCAATAATCACAATGAAACACAACATAACATAAATAGTCTTCTTTCTTCATAAAGCAACAACCTCCAAACTAACTTCACGTTTTCAAACTAACATCGATGTTCTCATATTCATTTACTCATTCAAGACCACTACAACATAATTCGGAGGCATATCATTCCATTTTTCACCAAACATACGTAAGGTATACACAATATACAAGTTTCCAACATAAGGCCAAAATTCTCATTTCAACTCCATAATACTAACTCAACCCATTAAACCTTCATTGATGTTATAAGAATCATAACGACACAACTAACATATCAAACAAAGCAATTCATCTTCATTTCAATTTCCTCATGGCTCACGGCCAACATCTACATTTCCCAAGTCATCCGAATTCATTCAACTTTCATTTCCAACATGAATTCCATCATAACCATAACTAGAATACAATACAAAATTCAACTTACCATAGCCATGCACCACACACACACACACAACACAACACACACATCACACGGCACATACACACACAATTACAATTCCATAATTTCCATGCAATTCCACTTATTCTAACATTCATAAACCTTCCATAACATGAAAGAAAACATAAAATTCTTACCTTTTCCAATAACTTCTTCTTGCCAAAACAAGCACTCCCTTGACTTGAAAATTATATCAACTTGTACACAGCACAACTTGAGCTCACTAAGAATATGTGAAAACTACAATTTTTGGATCAAGATTGAAGGCTAGAAAATTTTTTCCTTTCTCTTCTTTTTCTTTCTCCTTTCACGGCCGAAGGGCCTTTTTTTTTTTGTTCTTGGTTTTGCTTTGATTTTTCTTGAAACTTCTTGAAGCCATCCTCCCTTATATTAATCACATGGAAAAATTTAATTTAATTCCATGGACTTAGGCCATGTGTGGCCGGTTGGGCCTCCCTTTGGGCCTTTGTTTTCTTATTTTTTTTTGGCCCAATTCTTCATGAATCTTAATTTGTAATTTTCGAAATAAATTTTCAAAATTCCAATTTTGCCCTTAGGCCTTCTCCATTGTTTCCGCATTCAAGCTTCCATATCCGCCACACACCTACTAAGAAAAATTCAAACATGGCCTTCTTTCTCATAACTCACAATTATTTCGAATTTTCCGATTATGCAAAAAGACGGGATATAACATCCTCCCCCCCTTTAAAACATTCGTCCTCGAATGTTAATTGAACCTCATGGTAGATCAAAATCAGTCAGGGAGGTCACCTTGCCATTTACATACTTGCACTTGATCGAAGAATTTGTAAGAGCCTTCACTTTCCAACTTCATCCATCTTCTTCCGATATCACCGCATTGGATATAACGTTCGTACCGTCTTAAATCGGATATACGGCGGACGCGGTCTTAACCTTAACCGGTAAGATCAAACGGACGTCGACGTAGTCATATCCGAGTATATAGTACAAAAGTACGACGAATTTAATCATATTCCGACGATTATCTTAAGCGAATTCAAATTCGGAGCCAGACGTACAGAAGCATATCGGACGGATCCATAATCATAGTCAGACATAAATCCGTAGTCAGAATCAGACACATAGAAGCATATCAGACAGATCTAAAGTCGGAGTCAGACATATAAAGATTCATCGGACAGATTTGAAGTCAGAGGTAGACGTATAGACACATATACCGGACAGATTCACACTCGAGGTCAGATGTACGTGCGTGTGTCGATGTATCCGCAATCCGGCGTACATACGTAAATATATCGACAATTCATATCGTGGTCGGATGTGCGAGAAATTTATCGCACGTATCTAAAATCGTAATCGGACGTAGGTTTATCGGACGAACTATGGGCGGAGTTGAACGTACACAGGCATATTAAACGTATACGTAATGAGATTCGGGAGCACGGGGGGTGTAGTAAACGAGTTTTTTTACCGAACACGGCGGGCGTAGAAACGTGGCGTACGTAATCACAATCGAGATACGAATATAGTTAACCGAGAACACAATACGGATCGATGCACATATTTTCCGTAAAAAGATTAATTGCATACCCGGGTCCACATTTGGCGACGCATCCGGGTCCTCGCCGGCTAGTCAAAGCGCATAGGCGGTTCGGCGGACCGCTCGAACCGGAAGCTCCGCCGCGACCGCCGCGCGACCGACCGGGCATACCCCGCCCGCGGGGCGGCCACCGAGGGAGAAGATAAGCCAAAGAATCGCTAGGCGGAACCGACCATGGCCGGGCGAGCCACCGAGCCGCCCTTGTACGGGCACTCTCTGGCACGAGAACATCTGTCCGGACTACCGCAATAAGGCCATCTAGCGCGGTAGCACCCCCCGTCCGACCAAAGTCTCTATCCTAGACCGACCCGAACCCCTACTCACCGGCGGCCCGATGCCCGAAATCCGGGCCGGCCTCCAACGCACCGCATCCTCGAAACGTGGGGGCCGACCGACACCCCCCGGCCGACGGAGCCGGGAAAACCGGAATACGATCGATCGAGGCCATCCGCCGCGAAACTCCGGAATACCCGCCGTATCCGGCCCTCTTTGGGCCGCCTCCTATCATAATCTCTCGCCCGACCGATCCTCCCCGTGTCGCCGATCCTCCACGCCCCGCGCATAAAAACTCGCAACCGGCGATGTCCATACCCGTCTGCGACGCCATCGCCATGCAACAATCAACCAAATAATCGGTCCGGCCCATCACGTACCGGTGCATCCGGTCCTCCATATCGGCCACAATCGTCGGCGCGCATATCGAGCGCAGAGTCAAACTCCAAATTATGCACTCGAAACTCCCGCCCCTCTCGCTTTATCTCGCAAAACCGATCAACTCTCGCCCGCCGCGGCTGTGGTAAAAAGTGGCGGAGGAAGGCACCCGTAAAAAAAATCATCCCACGTGGCCGGGGGAGCACTCGTCCCCTAGACAACCCCCAAGACTCATACCAATTTAGGGCGACATCCCGCAATCTACGTGCGGCAAGTTCGACCGACTCGGTCGGTGAAGCCCGACTAATCCCAACGAGCGCCGCATCCGTCGAATGAAATCACGCGGGTCCTCGTCGGGCTTGGACCCGAAAACTCGGGGGACCACATGTCAAGAAATCGCGACCCTCGGCCGTCACGCCCGTCATCATCGTCACCTCTCCGTCCGCGTCCGCGAACTTCCCGCCCCACTATCGTCGCTCGACCGCCGGACCGCCCTCCCTCAATGTCCTCGTCCTCTCGCTCCGGGCCGGGGAGCGGGCGCCGGAGCCGCCGAGGGCCTCGCTCCGCCTCATCCGGTGGCGGAGTGGCCGAACCCTCCGACCGGGGCACCATCTCGGCATAGCCGGGCGCGGCCCTAGTAACCCTCTCGGGCCCGACTAGTCTCTCCGGTCTCTCTCGGCACCGCTTGCCCTTTTGGCGCCCGCGCCTTCTTCGGAGGCATCGCCCGAAAAACATAACGCTCGTCGAAAGGAAAACATCCCGATAACACGCTCTAACGCACGATCTAAGAGTCAAAGAAAGTGGTAACATAACATCCTAGATGTCCTCGTAGCCTCCTCGTTTATAGATGCGGGGCCCAACACACCGATAAACAAGACTCTTACATAGACACGGCTCGCGTACATTCCGAGAACCGACCGCTTCGATACCACTTTTGTCACGACCCAACCCCCGTGGGCCGCGATCGGTGTCCTACTTCGGACACCCATACGTACCTACCTACGGTCCGCATACCAAATAGCTAATGCGTTTATATACATAAATCCGTACAAATATAAGATATCGCGCACGAACAAACATACATACATATACAAACTTAAACCCGTACGTGCCGTTAGGCTATTACATCGTACAAAGTCGCATATCGCACGTACCTACCAAACAAGACAACCCACAACCCACATACATATCTCGCAGTCTCTAACATACGTACGTAATCGAAGACGGGACAGGCCCCGCTCGTACCCAAATAGTCATATATATATAGAACATACATACAACAAAATATATACCAAAAATATCGCTCCGGATCAAAGGAGCTCTCCAAAATGAACCGATAACTTAAATCGCGCGGCGTACCGTGCGCGCGCGTTCGTACCGCGGGCATGTAACACAGCCCCCGAAGAACCGGGGGTCAGTACGAAGATGTACCGAGTATGTAAAGCAGAACATAACATACGTAATTATAACAACGAGAATCAGATATGTAAAATCGTAATCAACAAACCGTAATTAGAGTCGGACGTAATCGGATATGTTGGGCAGAATTTTATCAAAATTACGGACGGAATGATAAGAAGGCATACCGACGAAACAGCGTACGTAAGTACCGAGATATAATTCAAACGTATAATACGTATCGTAGTCCGAATCGTATTTCCCGTAAGTGTGACGATTACGTAGTCATATTCCCAAATGCGCACATAGAGAGCAGAACGTAACGTACGAATCATACTTAGTCATAATCATATCGCGACCGCATATCAAAGATCCACAATCACATACGATCAAATCACACACACCAATATCATATCTCACATCAAAATACGTAGTACGGACGCGGCGGGTACGATACCGTATCAAATGCCATCCTTATCGCCATCCCCATAATATCACATAATCGATCATACGATCTATCGATACGTACAGATCCCGGCCCGCACATCCGAGGGACGCGGTGAACAATGCATATCAGGTGCACGAATCACGTAACTCCCGGCGCACAAGGGAAGCATTGAGACATCCACGAATAGATCCATGAGAAACCATATGCATACGTACCGACATACGTACTTAATAAACCGAAATAGTTCACAAATACGATCAAATCGTAGTAACCGCATTATATCGTAACGTAGTGTCCGTAATCGTTCCGTATATCGGACTAATATCCGTATTCGTAAAAGGGTCATAATACTCATTAGTTAGCGGACGGAAACATAACTTAGAGTTATTTATGAAAAACGGATACCGATTCGGAACAATTTGAGCTATACCGGGAGTTTCAAGTTTTGCGAGGTGGCCTCGGACCCAACCATAGTAAAATACATAAATCATGGATAATAAACCTGAAAGTCGTCCATAACCATCTTAGAGTGTTTCGACTCCATTTATGGAAGTTACATACGTATAGGTCAATTTTAGAAGAAAATGGTTCAATTACCGACGGATTTTGCGCTAATTTCAATCTCGAACCGAGAGAAGCAAAAGTGTCATCGAGGCTCAAACTCAAGCCCGTTAGACTCGAGACATGCCAAAGAAGGATAGGAAGGCTTTACATACCTTGAACCGCGCCTTACGCTCCTCAAATCTCAATTCCCGTTTCGTCCAAAACCGCAAATGGTCATTCTTACCAATTACTATTCATGAAAGTTAACATTTCAATCTTTGGGTTATACTTGGCTACCGAAATTTCGGCAGCACTTCCCCTACACATATGACATCCCCGAGATTCAACTCGGCTCAAAATAATCAACAACAACCCAACAACAACATCAATAATCACAATGAAACACAACATAACATAAATAGTCTTCTTTCTTCATAAAGCAACAACTTCCAAACTAACTTCACGTTTTCAAACTAACATCGATGTTCTCGTATTCATTTACTCATTCAAGACCACTACAACATAATTCGGAGGCATATCATTCCATTTTTCACCAAACATACGTAAGGTATACACAATATACAAGTTTCCAACATAAGGCCAAAATTCTCATTTCAACTCCATAATACTAACTCAACCCATTAAACCTTCATTGATGTTATAAGAATCATAACGACACAACTAACATATCAAACAAAGCAATTCATCTTCATTTCAATTTCCTCATGGCTCACGGCCAACATCTACATTTCCCAAGTCATCCGAATTCATTCAACTTTCATTTCCAACATGAATTCCATCATAACCATAACTAGAATACAATACAAAATTCAACTTACCATAGCCATGCACCATACACATGCACACGGCCACAACACACACACACACACACGGCTCACACACACAATTACAATTCCATAATTTCCATGCAATTCCACTTATTCTAACATTCATAAACCTTCCATAACATGAAAAAAAACATAAAATTCTTACCTTTTCCAATAACTTCTTCTTGCCAAAACAAGCACTCCCTTGACTTGAAAATTATATCAACTTGTAGAGCACCTTGAGCTCACTAAGAATATGTGAAAACTACAATTTTTGGACCAAGATTGAAGGCTAGAAAAATTTTCCTTTCTCTCCTTTTTCTTTCTCCTTTCACGGCCGAAGGGCCTTTTTTTTTTTGTTCTTGGTTTTTCTTTGATTTTTCTTGAAACTTCTTGAAGCCATCCTCCCTTATATTAATCACATGGAAAAATTTAATTTAATTCCATGGACTTAGGCCATGTGTGGCCGGTTGGGCCTCCCTTTGGGCCTTTGTTTTCTTATTTTTTTTGGCCCAATTCTTCATGAATCTTAATTTGTAATTTCCGAAACAAATTTCCAAAATTCCAATTTTGCCCTTAGGCCTTCTCCATTGTTTCCGTATTCAAGCTTCCATATCCGCCACACACCTACTAAGAAAAATTCAAACATGGCCTTCTTTCTCATAACTCACAATTATTTCGAATTTTCCGATCAGTGCAAAAAGACGGATATAACGTAGTATTGGGCCCGAGGTCCATTAAGTATATATTCATTTTACTTGTTGTAATTTGCATAGTTTTCAGATTAGGCCCAATTGGCATTTGTAAATGACCCGATCCATTAGTTATGTAAGGACAAAGGTTGTATGAGGATGAGGTCATTCATTCATTTCTAAGTGCCTGAGTTTAGAGGTGGTTAATGTTGGATTAAATGGGATGTTGAAGAGTTGTAAGATTACAAGGGAAATTATTATCTATAATTCGTTAAACTCTATATACATTTAAAGATGGTTAGTAAGCGAGGCAAATAGCCTAATTAAGGCCTATGTTATCTTAATTATAAACTTGCAAGTTCAAGAGGTAGAAGTTGGGCGATTCGATATACGTCAAGGTATGTTAAGGCCATTCTTTGCTTCTTTTGGTATGATCCTATGATATGATCCAACAAGCGAGTAAGTTTAGCTTCCATATTACTCTACTCTTAGAAGCATTAGAAGTACTTCAGTCTTTGATGTTCATGTAACCCGTTTATGAGTATTCCTTCTGTTCATGGGTCCAGCCTTATATAGCCAGTTATATGTATACAGTTTACTCATGCATTACATTCGTCATATATTTATGTACATTGACCCGTGACGAAAATTCGTTATGTACGTGAATATTAGATATATGTGAAGTATGAGAAGAGATATAGGCGTTATACACGCATTACCACCATGATGATGATATGAGAATCGGGCTGCAAGTACCGCAGCAATGTATATGATGATGGCCGCAGAGAGGCCGATATGATATGAGAAAAGAGACAGGCGTTATATACGCACATATATCAGGCGCTATACACGCACACATATATAGATGTATGACCATTATTGATAGGCATGAGCATGCATATTATGCGCCCATAGTGGCATTGTCGCTATACGTATTTACGTACATACATGCGGATACTAGTTCATATAAGTACATACGAGATAGTCATATCGAACCATGAGTTCGATCTTATTCATGATTCTATATATATATATATATATATATATATATATATATATATATGTTGTTCTTATGCCTTACATACTCAGTACATTATCCGTAATGATTCCCCGTTGCTCGAGGGGCTGCGTTCATGCCCGCAGTATTGTGTAGACGGACGTGGTCCACCAATAGGACCTCTAGATCTAGCATGGTTAGTGCGCTCCATTTGATCCGGAGCCGCATTCAGCTTTTGGTATGCCACCCTTTTGAGATGTTTATGCATATGGGTACGACGGCCTTGTCCCGTCCTTTCTACAACTTTTATTCCAAGAGAGGTCCGTAGACAACAGATGTAGTAGTCGTATGATATAGCCTTGTCGGCTTCTATTCTTTTGTGTACGGTATATGTAGCGCTTAGCCGGCTTGTCTCGTTTTTTCGATGCTTACGTATATACGTGATTGTGCAATGGTTTTATGATGTCGCCTACTTATGAGATCGAGTTTAAGTCATGTATGGGCCCTTGATGCTCGGTGGTTCGTATATGTGTTTAGGGGTGTTTGGTCGCTAGAGGTCAGACACTCGTCACGACTCATCGGTTTGGGTCGTGACAATCAACATCTCTATTAATATCTCAGTCGCCTGAATGATTGCTACTTTACTGTTAATAGTAGCATCTTTATGATGAGTCCACTTCCTAGCATGAGTAAGGCATATTCCCTATTGCAACAAGATGAGATTCAAAAGGAGGGACCTCCACCTCCTGGTTTTTCTGGAGACTCAGCATCCTTTTATGCTTCATCTAGTGGTTTTTCCAACAGACCATTCTATGCTTCATCATCTAGCAATGGTCCCCTCAATATAAACCACAATTTTACCCTCAGAAAGTAAATTTTGATCCAAGAAAGTCTGGTCCTCCAACAAATTCCTCCTTATATTGCAAGTAGTGTAAAATAACTGGTCATGTTATAGAGAAGGGTCACAGACTACATGGCTATCCTACTAACTTCAAGTTCACAACGAACAAGAGATCAAATGACAAGACTGCTGCTTGTGTACAAATTGACTCTTCTCCTTCTAATAACTCTATCACTCCTATGAATTCCCCCAGTATTGCCAGTGCTGATTTTACTCCATATAGGTTCAGCCCAGAGCAATACCAACACATTATGCATCTATTCCAGTAGTCACAAGGTTCATCTGTAGACCAAGTTGGCTTTGCCAATTTTGCAGGTGTATGCCTTCTTCCTAAAGTTTAACATTTTGTTTATTGTTTGTCAGCTCAGCTAGGTAAAAATCCTTGGATTTTAGATTCAGGTGCCACTAATCACATCACCCCACACAAATAATCTCTTTACGACCTCCAACCTTTATTAAAACCTTATCTAATTTCTTTGCCAAATAGATATAAAGTCAGATTGGTGCCCACTGGATCCCTGCATATTAGGCAGGACATCACTTTGCAAGATGTCCTTTTGGTTCCTTCATTTCAATTCAATCTCATTTCTGTTTATCAACTTTTGCATCAATTACAATTCTTAGCTATAATCAGTTTTTCTTCTTGCTTTTTATAGGGCCCTTTTCTGAAGTGGCCACTGGAAATTGGTAGAGCAACACATGGTTTGTATCTTTTTCTATCTGATTTACTTGGTTTTACTATTGTTCATTCCATTCCCAACATTCCAGCTGTGCCTCATGGACCCTCTGATCTTGTTTGTAATAGTTCTTCATCTGTAAATCCAAGTACTGTTTGTAATGATTCGACTATTACTTGTAATATTTCTGTTCTTCCTTGTAAAAACCATGATGTTATTAATAAAGTGGATTTGTTTTGGCATCAACAATTAGGGCATATACCATTTCATAGAATGCACTCAATTCCTTTTTTGTCCAACAAAATTTCTGCCAAACAATCCTTTGTTTCCCTGTTTGTCCCATAGCAAGGCAACAAAGATTACCTTTCCCCAATAGTGAAATTCATTCTACTGCCTACTTTCAATTAGTACACATTAACATATGGGGACCTCACTACACTAGAACTTATAATGGGTTTAGTTACTTTCTTGCCTTAGTGGATGATTACACCAGGGTAACATGGACTCATCTCCTCTCTTACAAAAGTAATGCTCTTTCCATCATTCAAGCTTTCACCAAAATGGTCAAAGTTCATTTTAATTCCTCTGTTCACACCTTCAGGTCTGACAATGCATTTGAGTTGGGTAGCAGCTCTGCTGCTACTGCTTTCTTCTCATACCCCCACAACAAAATGGGGTGGTTGAAAGAAAACATAAGCATATTTTAGAAACTTCTGATAGCCTTACTTTTCCGCCTCACCTACCTATCAAGTACTGGGGAGATTGTGTTCTCACTGCTACCTATATTATCAATAGAATGCCTTCTTCTGTCCTAGGAAATATTTTCCCATTTGAAAAGTTACATGGCATTCCTCCCACTTATATACACATGAAATATTTTGGCTGCTTTGCTTATGCTACAATACCCAAACCTGGGAGGGATAAATTTCAGTCTAGGGCCATCACTTGTGTTTTTTTGGGGTATCCTTGTGGTAAAAAGGGATATAAACTACTCAACTATCCACTCATTCCATTTTCTTCTCCAGAGATGGAATATTTCATGAACATCTCTTTACCTATTCCACTTCTGATCCTTCTATCTTTCCTCCTCCTACATTCTTTGCAGATGATCATCTCCAACCATCTGTTTCTCCTTCTATCCCTCCAGTATCACCTTCTTTCCTTATTTCTTCGGATGCTCCTATCTCACCTGCCGCTCCTCCACCTCGTTCACCCTTATCCTCCACTTGTCCACCCTCCTCCTACTAGGGAGCCCACCAGACAGTCCACTAGACCTTCTCGTAAACCTTTTTATCTCTCTGATTTTATTTGTACCGCACTTTCACCTCACGGTTCTGAATTACAAGATTCCTACTATTGCCGCACTTGCATGAACCTCAATACTACCAGCAGTGCCGCCCTCATCCCGCTTGGCAAGAGGCAATGCTACATGAATTTCAAGCTATTGAGGCAAATAACACTTGGGATATTATTCCCCCTCATCCCCGCAAGAAACCTATCCCTTGTAAATGGGTGTAAAAAATCAAACAAAGATTTGATGGAATAGTTGAGAGATATAAGGCTAGACTTGTCATTAGATGTGATACTCAAAAGAGGGCATTGATTATACTGAAACTTTTTCTCCAGTGTGAAGTTTACCACCATCGAATGCCTTCTCTCCTTAGCTGTCAAAAGGAACTAGGTGGTGTACCAATTAGATATCAATAATGCTTTCCTTCATGATAATCACCATGAAGAAGTTTACATGAAGATTCCCCTTGGTCTTCAAGTAACTATTCTTGTTTCTTCCACTGTTCCATTGGTTTCCAAGCTCAAGAAGTCACTCTATGGCCTTAAGCAGGCTTCCAGACAGTGGTTTTCTATATCTTCTGAAGCTTTGCTATCAAGAGGCTACATTTCAAGTAAGAATGATTACTCTCTATCCACCAAGTCTACTGGTTCTTCCTTGGCTATATTGGCTGTTTATGTAGATGACATTTTATTAGCTGGTGATGATGTTGCTGAGTTGGATAGTTTGAAATCATTTTTGGATGCCCAGTTCAAAAGCCGAGCACCAGAGACCTGGTGGGTTGGCTCAGAATATTAACACTCCTATTTGAAAATGGGAGATAATAAATATGGACTTTATAACAAGTCTAACTCGCTCATCATCGGGACATGACTCGATTTGGGTAATTGTGGACCGATTTATCAAGTCAGTACATTTTTTGCCAGTTAAGACCACAGATTCAACAGAAGACTATGCCAAGCTATATATTCATGAAATTTGTCATTGTACCCCAGGGTCCATTATTTCAGATCGTTGTGCTTAGTTCATAGGTACTTTTGAAAATCCTTTTAGAAGGGATTGGGTATAAAGGTAAACCTTACCACAAATTTTCATCCGCAAAGAGATGGCTAGGAAAAGTGTACGATTTAGACTCTTGAGGACATGCTGAGAGCATATGCCCTGGATTTTAAAGGTACTTGGGATGATCACTTGGCTCTCATTAAATTTTCTTATAATAACAGTTACCATGCTAGCTTCAAGATGGCACTTTTTGATAATCCAATTGTTAGTTTAAAGTTGGTGAAGGTGTAGATAACCCATTAGTTGATTTGAAGTTAGTGAAGCGGAGTTGCTAGGACCAGATTTGGTCTATCGGGCCATGCAAAAAGTCAAGTTGATCCAAAAGTGTTTGATAATGGCTCAGAGTCACCAACAGTCTTATACAGATGTGTGGCGTAGAGACTTAGAGTTTCAACTTGATGATTGGGTGCTCTTAAAGATTTCACCTATGAAAGGTGTGATGAGATTTGACAAGAAAGAGAATGTTACATCGAGTGTTTTCATGCATATGAAAGCGTGCGAGTTAAATGAATCGGATAAAATAAGTTTCGTCAGGGTTCAAAATTTATTTGAATAAATTTAAGGTCCAAGATATAATACCCCGTATTTTGGACTAGGAAATTGAACCGTCCATCATGAGC
>NW_026716785.1:0-20756 GCF_029784015.1 Lycium ferocissimum | reverse complement strand
GCATGAATCATCGTTGCTATTTTATAAATGCTCCCTTAACGTCCTTATTTTTGAAAGTTAGAAGTTATGATTTCAAAGAATGATTTTCCTTCCTAAAAGTTTATGAATGTTTTCCAAAATATCCATTTTTCTCCAAAATCCAAGTTTTACGATTTTGAAAGTTTTTATGACCAAAACAACGACCGGGATTTTATGATGACAATGATGATGCTAGATATGAGAAAATGACTAGGACGAATATGTCAAGGATATGTTCTTACCATGAATACGACGATATGAAATGTTAAGCTAATTTTTCGATAATGACTATTTTTAAAGGTTTCAAAGTATATGAAATGATATGACATGACCATTTTGTTTTATTTTTTTCCCGTGATGTTATCCTTGATTGATAGTCTCGCCTTATAATTGTTCCTTCAAGGTGAGGAAGGGCGATCACGATTATTCATAATGTAATCGGAGGTTACCGACCTTACGTCACTCGATAGAGTTGTAGATTTCACTTGGGCTCTCATGCATGCTTTATATTTACATATGATTTGTTTTATGATACCGTGCCGTCCGACGGGCGGCGGCCGGGCACACCACCGCAGTGGGCGCATTATACCCGGACGCGGGAGGCCTGGACGCGGGCTCATTACACCGTTCCTATATGGACGGGCAGTTATACACCGTTCCTACGTGGTCGGGCAGTTTGCTTACAGATATTTATATGTTTTTTTTTAAAAGTCAACATGCATGGCATCCGCCCAAGGGGCACTCAGATGACATATTACTCCTTTATTCCATGGTCTGCTCAAAAAGCGTTACACCGTACCTATATGGTCGGGCAGTATTCCACCGCACCTATTTGGTCGGGCAGTAGTCCACCGCACCTATATGGACGGGCAGTTACACCGCACCTACACGGTTGGGCGGTTACTTGCGTATCTATATAGTACTCCAAAAGGGTAAGTTAACTTGCACAATATCTATCATGGTAGACAAACGGAGTTACAGGTTATATCACTCTCCTATGTTGTGTTTTATGTTCTCTATTATGATTTCGTGATATTACTCATGCCTTACATACTCGGTACATTACTCGTACTGATGCCCGTGGGCGCTGCGTTTTATGCGCGCGGTACACTCGTACAAGTAAGAGCTATTGCAGAAGACGTTCCCGGCGGAGTTGGTGAGACTCCATTTGTACCTGGAGGCCCCGAGTCGGGTTGCATGTCTTTGTGCAGTTTGTTCGAAGTTAGAGACTTTGCAGACAGAGTCGTGGGTCTAGAGTGTCAGTTTTGAAAATGGCCCCACTAGCCGATATGTTTTTTTTTATACAGTATGTTATAGAGTCCTTACGCTTGCAGACTGTGTTCAATTTGAGAAACGATAAAAAGATTTTGAAAATTTTACTATGTATTTTACTTTCATTTGATTTAAGAATCCAAAGAGAATATGTGGGTAATAAGAGTCCGCGGGTTCACTCGGCTCCGAATATGGGGTCGGGTGCCCATCACACCCTAGTAAGATCGGGGTGTGACATCAATCATATCTAACTCATTCAAATATGCTACGGTGTGGTGGTCATAAACTTTAACAACACGGTCCTGGTATACTCGCCTAGCTATAACTGGATCACCAACTGGCATAAACACCTCAAAAGGTTTAATCAACTCGGGCTCTATCCCAAACTTGCCAACAACAAATGGTGTAACATATGATAAGGTGTAACATGGATTAATCAGTGCATAAAAATCATGGGAGGAAATCGATAATATACCTGCAACAACATCAGGAGACGTCTCGCGGTCCTATCTACCAGCCAATGCATACACGCGGTGCGAGGACGCTCGGTAGGCCGGATGCTCCACTCCTCCCCCTTTACCTCGCCTGGCGCGTGCGAAAAACTTTCCCTGAAGGGCGCACTGCAGAAGATGAGCCAGCCACAAACCCTGTAGGCTGAACCATACCTAAACCAACCCTCATCGGGCACTCCCTCATCCTGTGGCCTGGCTGTCCACAAGCATAGCAACCATCTGAGACTAGCCGACAAGGACTTGCATGTAACTTGCCACATTGGGTACATCACAGCAAAGGGGGTCTCATTTGGCCTGACTCTAGTCGGTACTAAGAGCCTGACGCTCTAGAACTCCGGCCTGCTCCGAAATAAGAAGACCGATCAAACCTCGGACCTGGAAGCCACGGAGGTGCACTCCCTGCCGGCTGATAAGAATACCTCGGATGCTGCTATTTTTGTCCTCCCCTGAACTCACTAACCATCTCAAAAGATCTAGCCCTCTTACCACGGCTCCGGTCGCGCTCACGTTCTATCCTCCGCTGGCGTTTATGATCCTTCAAATTCTGTGCATACGCCTGTATACGGGAGATGTCCATGCCTGGTTGTCGTGCAGCAGTCGTGCACTCATCTATCAAGTGTGGCCCTAGACCGACCACAAAGCGATGAACTCTATCCTCCATCTCAGCCACCATGGCTGGGGCATATCTAGCTAAGGAATCGAAGTGTACACAATACTCTTGCACATTCATATTGCCCTGCTCAAGACGTAGGAACCTATCTGCTCGGACCCGTTGGACCTCTGAAGGTAAGTAATGGCGAAGATGAGAACTGTCGCCACACAGCTGGAGGGGCATTCTCTCCCCTAGATAACTACCATGCCTGATACCACTGTATCGAAATATCCCGGAGTCTATATGAAGCCAACTCTACCGACTCGACCTCATTCGTGTGCATAACCCTCAAGGTCCTCTGCATACCATCAATGAAATCCTGAGGGTTCATATTTTGCTTTACCACAGAAAACTCGGGAGGACCTTACCCCGAGGAAGGTCTTAACCCTCGAACCACGTCCTGTTTGCCGGGTCAACACCACCCCTGCCGGTGTGCACCGGGCAGCTACTAATCTGGTCAACAACCGTACAACACCCAGTACATCCTGGCCCTCTGCATCCGACTGAGGAACTGGGGCAGGTGCTCTAGGCGGGATATGCGACGTCTCAGACGGCCCCTCACTCTGAATCTCATCCTGAGCCCTCGTGGCCTGCCGAGTACGGCTAGTGGCCTCACCTGTCGCTTTCTTGCCCTTCTGGGCAGCTGTAGCTTTCTTGCGGGGCATCGCTGAAATTAGAACAATTCATCAGAAGCGAACGCTTAACACAGGGCTCTATCGCACAATCTAAGAGAGAAAGAATGACATCATCCTAAATGTCCTGTAGCCTCCTGTTTATAAGTGTGGTGCACAACACGCCCATAAACAAGATAATGCACCCAGTATGTAAGCCATAAGAACAACATATATACATAAGAATCATGGATACGATCTGAACTCATAAACTGAAATGACTAACTGCATGTACTTGTACGAACTAGTATCTGCCTAAATCTGCATAAATCTACGTAACTGACAATGCCTCTATGGGCACATAATATACATGCTCATACCTAACAATGATGGTCGTGCATCTATATGAGTGCGTATATAACGCCTGACATATGTGCGTATATAACGCCTGATGTATGTGCGTATATAACGCCTGTAAGCCTCTATGGCATCTCATCATATCATATTGGCTCCTCTCTAGCCATAATCAATATCATCATCATAGTAGTAATGCGTATATAACGCCTATATCTCTCCTCATACTTTACATATATATAATATTCGCGTATATAACGCCTTCTAGTCACGGGTCAATGTACATAAATATATAATGAATGTAATGCATGACTAAACTGTATGCACAGAACTGGCTACATAAGACTGGACCCATGAATAGAAGGATTATGAATAGAAGGATTACTCATAAATGGGGTACATGAACATCAAATATTGAAGTACTTCTAATGCTTCTAAGAGTAGAGTAATATGGAAGCTCGCTTACTCGCTTGTTGGATCATATCATAGGATCATGCCAAAAGAAGAAAAGAATGACCTTAACATACCTGGAAGTATACTGAATCGTCCAACTTCCACCTTTCGAACTTGCAAGTCTATAATTAAGATAACATAGGGCTTAATTAGGCTATTTACTTCGCTTACTAACCATCCTCCAATACGTATAAAGCTCAACAAATTATAGACAATAATTTCCTTTGTAAGCTTATAACTCTCCAACTTCTCATTCGATCCCACATCAACTACAATGCTCACATCAACAATAACAACACACATATATATATATCAAAATATATGTATACCTATTTCCAATCATCTCTTAAAATAACCCTATATCACTACATTGCCCTTCATCAACTTAACGCTTCCACAATTACCTTCTCTTCACTTAACATCACTAAAACTCTTGATAACCAACTTAAATATAAGGGTAGAAATCATTTACATACCTTTGGGGTGGGGGGGGGGGGGTTCAAGAATCCCAAGAATCACTTCAACTTCAACTTCAACTCCCTAAACTTCACAACTTTGAAGAAACCCTAAAATCAACCTTCTTTTTCACAATCTCGGGTTTACAGGGTCCGAGTCTTGTCAAATCTTCCCTAATATGATGGAAAATATTAGGAGAGAATATATTAGGGTTTTTCTGATTTGGAAAGGAGTAAAATATGAAATAAGGTCATGAACCACCTATTTATACTTCGAACCCAAAAACTCTATAGCGGTCCGGTTCGACGAGCGGTTCAACGGCCCGTCGACGGGTCGATGGTCCGTCAACTTGCTCCGTCGACCTGTTCCTGAAGATGCAAGGCTGCTGGACCCTGTCGACGCCGCACGTCGATGGCCCATCGAATATGTCGACGACCCGTCGACGATGACTGGTGTCCTGCAGATTTTTCTGATTCAGTTCAGATCGCATCGATTCGATTCGTTCAACTTCTAACTCTATAAATTACCAGAAATATCTACTGGTACCCTAGTACACGGGGTAAGACATTTTTTACCTCCAAACTCGGGCTCGGGTCTCTATTCCAAGGGCATACTCAACTAGGAAATCATAGGTTCTACCACTATGAACACGAGAGGTGTAACAAAAGCGCACCTTGAAATAACTCATCTGATCTAACTCATATTAAATGCAATATAATAATATCATATCTCTCACTAACCAAGTGTTCAGGCAACAACAAAATCTCACTGACCGTAAGGCCAGGCAATAATTTCTTACTGACCCGTCGGCTTGGCAATAATGTCTCACTGACCAAGCGGCCAGGCAATAATGTATCACTGACCAAGCGGCCAGGCTAAAGAAAATATATGTATATCATGCTTTATGTGAAGTATATACTGGAATATATAAAGCACCAACACAACTCTCTATCTCTACTAGCATCAACGGAATAAGAGTAATGATAGCCTTACAAATTATATCATAAAATTCCTTGCCATCTAGAGCCTCCCGCACAAACTTACATATCGAGCTTTTAGCAATCTCCCACTAGATTGGAATAAACTGGAAAAAAAGCCATTAACATTCGCCTCCTTGAATGGTTTCATCTAAAAAAGAGCATTATGAACTTCATCAACCGAAACCGCTTTATTAAGAGAAATCATGCACTCATCAGATATAAGAGGAAAATAGCCCCTGATAGGATAAGGAGGGGTAATGGCCGTATCTGATGTATAAAATGCACCAAAAAAAAAATCCACAAAGATGCTTCTCAAATTTTTTTTTATCAAAGCACCAATCAGAGTCATCAATCTTCAAATAGTCAACAATAGCCTTTCTGCGTCGTACCTTAAAGTGAGCATGAAAATACGACACGTTTCGATCCCCAGAGACCAACCAATTAGCATGAGACTCTTTGTATCCAAAAGATTTCCTCCTAATTCAGAATAGTTTCATGTTCAAGACAAAAATTAATTTCAAGATTAAAAAGGTAACTTAAGTCCCTAGTCGCTAAGTATCTCTCAGTACCTTGAAGATGAGCTAAGATGTGCTTCTTCCTTGTACAAAAATTTCAAAATACATTTTGTTCCAATCAAAAAACTTTATTAGCAAAAGAAGAGAGAGCCTCATTGATATCCGTAGAAGAATCCCAAGTTGCTGCAGCAAAATTATGAAAGTCTTTACAAAAAAGCCACAGAGCCAGAAAATGAAATGGAGAAGGCTGGATCGCGACTAAACACAATTCAACTACAACAGGAGGTGTAACACTCCGTAAATTTGAGTAAGGTGTGAATGTATTAAATGAGAAGTAATGTGACATTTTAGGCATATGAAGTCCTATCAATACGAGTTTGGCTGGAAATAGTTGATTTAAGATCAATACAAAATAGTGAAGCTCGTCTAAATTTCAGTAGGTCTGACTTCTAAGCCATTTTCTTGCAAATACGTTGGGAATTTGGGAAAACTTCCTTAATAAAAGTTGTATATATTTAAAATACCTTTCCAACGGTAGGTTTCCCAGCTCCAACAGAGCTCTGTACTAGGAGTTATGCCTATTTTACTGAGCATCATCTGTGCAAAGGTGAAAAATTTCAGGAAACTGAAAATTTTGATGCTGTTGAAATGGATACACTGTGTGCACGGCCCTGGGGGACGCATCAGGCCATTTTATGCTGGAAACAATTTTTCTCGAATTTTATAAAAGCCTAACTTCGTTAGATTCTTTCCCACTTCGTTTTGGCTGACTTTTTGAGAAGAAACAACCCTAGGGTTTCCCTATAACATATAAGGTGAGTTCTTGATCAATTCCCACCATTATTTCATCAATCTAACATCAAATTACCACTAGTTCATCTTCCAAAAACCCTAGATTCTTGAAACCCAAGAAAGCGAAGAACAAAGGGACGTTTGGAGACGTTAATATTCCTTCTATGAGGTAAAATCTTTGACTTTTGTGATGTTATTGAAAGGGTTTAGACTAGTGTAGGTTGTCCTATGAGATTAGAATCCATGATTGATTCATGAAGTGTTCAAGGACACGTTCTAGTCATGAAAACCCTAGCTTTCGTTTGTAAGAAGGGTTTATAGGTGGAAATAGGTTAGAGTTATAACCTCTCCTATCTAAAAATATTGTAGAATAATTGTTGGATTGTGAGAAGTACGCTTGAGCGGGAATAAAGGTATGTCTCTTTTGAACATACTCTTTCGATCGGTTTTTATAAACTCTTTGGTTGTGATTTGTATGTCTCTTTTAAAGTTCTTTATTGAATAAAACGGTGAACTTTGCAGGCTTTTGAACTCTATTTCATGCTTTGATTGTGGTTGATATGCGTGAGGGGACAAACCCACATTAAACCTAGATTGTATTATACGCTATATATGTTTATAAGATTATAAACGTTTTCCTCCATAAGAGATGATAAATAACAAAGGATAACGATTGGTACTGATATTGGAATTCTCTTGATGGATGATTTAACTAGTTACTTGAAAGGTTGTTGACTCATAAAAGTATGTTATCACGAATTGTGGAAATTGAAACTTGCTTAAAGAAGTGAAACGTTTTCAAGACATTCTTTGAAATGATTTATCTTTACGATATGGAATAATGAACCTTAATGGTAAATGGTGATGCGACTACCTTGAGATGAATTATAATTCGGCTTTTATGCTATGAACTCTGTTGATGTGATTTTGCCTAGCCATTCGGGAGGATGAGCGATCACTGAGGATTTCATATTCCGGTGTGTTTATGCCTAGCCATTCGGGAGGATGAGTGGTCGCCGAGGATTTCATATTCTGGTGTATTTATGCCTAGCTACTCGGGAGGAAGGGTAGTCAATATGGTTCCTAGTGTGGTAAGTACCTAGCCATTCGGGAGGAAGAGTGACCACTATCGGGTTTGCTACCCGGAGTGTGGTTTATGCCTAGCTATTCGGGAAGAAGGATAGCCACCGAGAATTACATATTCCGATATGGTGCGCTGTGTTTAGGGAACCTCTATGGTTATCCCTTTGATGTGATTGATTCTTGGGCCTGTATTGGCATGTATGATGTTCTTATTCTTTCACGGAACTGTTGTCGATAATCGTGATCAATTTGAAAGACATATTTGAAAGTTGTAACTTGACAAGAGGCTTCTTAATCGGTATTGATAGTGTTTATTGAGATATACAAGTTGAATAACTGCTTTTACATTAATTTCACATGGGTTTCAGAACTGATTTCTTTAAGTATTATTGTACTCTATTTTTGTATTACTTGTAGTCCCCGAGGCACTCACTAAGTACGAAGTACTCAGACATACCATTGTTATTTTTAATGGTATGTTAGGTAACAGAGAATAGCAGGTTCTTAATACTTCAGGCTTTTAGGAAGGACTTACGGTTGCTGCTAATTTGGTGAGCCCACACATTCGTTCGTGAGACACCCAATTTTGTTTAATTCCATTTATTTATATTAGTTTCCGGACTGCATCCCGATGAGTTAGACATTTATTTCTTATTCTTAGAAGCTCCTTAGTATACATTTGAATGTAGGTAGAAGAAGAGTTATTTTTTAACTCTTTCGGGCGCACTATCATGTTTTGGTTGAATTATTTAAATTATAAAGACTTCCGCTGATTTAATTTATATATTCATGATTTGTTACGTTTATTTTATAAACCGTTGGAGGCGAATATTGAACCTGGCGGATTCAAGTGTTATTATTGTGTCATTTAGGTTCTTCCGATGTTGTTCATGATGTCGGATGCCGGTCACGTCTAGGGTGGATTTTGGGGCGTGACAAGCTTGGTATCAGAGCCTAAGTTTAAATACGTCCTAGGATTATTGTCTGTGTCTGTGGAGCTGTATCTAGTGGAGTCTTCCTTGGGCAGCCTGATCACCTGCATGATCAAAAGACTACCAGGACATTAATAGGTGTTTCTCATTCTTCTTGATTCTAGATTGTGCTATAGAGCTTGAACTTCATTTAGGATCATTCTGATGTGTTTGTTACTCGTGCTTTATGGAGATGACTTTAACTCGTGTTGCAGATATTAACCAAGTGAACAGTGGTGTTATGGAGTGCACATTATTCTGATGCGTGATTTGATGGATGCTACAAAGTTGCTGAAATCGTATTGTACGTGTTTGGTATATATGGTTGTTGTAGATAAATTGAGACAGGTATAGAAACAAAAGTAGTCTTTGTTACAGGGAAAACTCTGCCGAAATCTTATTAGGCTGAAAGGAATAATTAAGGTGTGATATGTTTCAAGTACTAGAGGTTCGAGTGAAGGGAACAATTTAGGGTCTCTTGTAGTGAATTAAGAATTATCGTACATTGAGGTTATATTCTTATTAGGTTAAAAGATCTGCACTATTTTGATGTTTAGTGGAAGAACCTTATTTTAGGCTTGAAACTCGAAAACAACCGCTTGTGGAATAATGATTTAAGAGGATAATGTAGTCGATTTAGGCTTTAATTTGTTATTTTTAGTTTTTGCATGACGTAAGTTAAGCTTGAATCATGTGTTGTTGAATTAGCCTCCTTGTTGGAGTATATTGTCTAGATAGATATATTGTGCGCTTCCTAGTCAAGGCATATATGTGTTGAACCTTTTGAGTGTTTAACTCTTGGGAAAGTGAGATGAAGGTAGAAAACCCCTTACTTCGTGTTGAGATTTGAGTGTTCTAGTCGTTAGAATCCCCGTGAGAACTATGTTGTTCTTATTTGGGTGTTGGTTGTATTTTTATCTTTCCGGGGTCGTTTAGTACAAAGAAAGCTCTACTTCGTGATTTGGCTCGTGGGGAGTTGGCTTGAGTCTCAGATGTTGTGGTCACAGGTATTTTCACTATTTGTTCTCTTGATGCGTATTCGATAACCGATCCAGGTTCAAAATCTTTCTTATGTGACTTCGTACTTTACCCTTGGTTTTGGTAGGGAACCCGAACAATTGTTGGAACCCTTTTTCTATGATTACCACTTCTAGCGTCCTTGTTATCGCTTCTAGAATATATAGAGACTGCGTCATTGTAGTTAAAGGTCATGAGATTACTTTTGATGTGTTTGAATTAGAAATTGTGAAAATTTTGTATCATCCTGGTAAGGCTAATGTGGTTCCTGATGCTTTGAGTAGAAAATCTATGGGCATGTTGGCTTATTTGCGTGCACATGACATGCTTATGGGGAAGGAAATTCGAAGGATTGCTAGTCTTGGGGTCAAACTCGATGAAACTGAAGTTGGAGAGTTAGTGGGAATCACGCCATCACGGTCTGATGTGGTGGAAAGGATAAAATCCAAGCAATATGATAATGAACTTTTGGCAAAGCTGAGAGATGGATTGGAAAGGGGTGAGTACACTTCGTTTATTGTTGGTACTAGTGATAGTGTTCTCTGGTGCGGACGATCGTGTTCTTGATGTTGATGGTCTTCGACAAGAATTAATGATGGAAGCTCATAGTTCCAAGTATTCGGTTCATCCGGGATCCACCAAGATGTATAAGGATTTGAAACAACACTATTAGTGGAAGAGCATGAAGGTTGATATTTCTAACTTTGTGGCTAAGTGTTTAAATTGTCAACAGGTGAAAGCTAAACATCAAAGGCCTGGAGGCCTGGCTCAGAATATCGAGATTCCGTAATGGAAGTGGGCGGTTATCACTATGGATTTCGTTGTGGGTTTACCCCGCACAAAGGCCAAATTTGATTCGATTTGGGTGATCGTGGATAAACTCACAAAGTCTGCTCATTTTCTCCCGGTGAAGACATCATATGCCGTAGCGGAGTACTCCAAGTTATATTTGAAGGAGATCGTTAGGTTGCACGGTGTTCCGGCATCCATCATATCTGACAGAGGTACACACCCATCGCTCACTGGGAAGACGTTTCAAGAAGGTTTGGGGACTAGAGTGAAATTGAGCACTACCTTTCATCCTCAAACTGACGGGCAGGCCGAGAGAACTATTCAAACTTTGGAGGATATGTTGCGTGCTTGTGCAATCGATTTTGGAGGAAGTTGGGTAGAACACCTACCTGCGTGGAATTTGTTTACAACAATAGTTATCAAGAGAGTATCCAGATGGCTCCTTATGAGGCTCTTTATGGGAGGCGTTATCGGTCTCCAATTGGTTGGTTTGAACCAACGGTAGTAGAGTTGTTGGGTCCCGATTTAGTTCATGAGGCGATTGAAAAAGTAAATCTTATTGTGCAGCGACTGAAGACCACTCATAGTAGACCAAAGTCTTATACGGACATGAGGTGTAGGAAAATGGAATTTGTTGTTGGTGACAAGGTTTTCTTGAAAGTGTCACCTCTAAAGGGGTTAATGCATTTTTGCAGAAAAGGCAAGCTTAGTCCTCGCTATATTGGTCCTTACGAGATTACAAAAAGGGTTGGGAAGGTAGCTTACGAGTTGAGATTACCGGCTGAGATGTCCATGGTTCATCCGGTGTTTCATATTTTAATGTTGAGATTATACAAACCTGATCCTTCCCATGTGTTGCACCATGAAGATATTGATATTGATGAAGCTCTCTGTTATGAAAAAGAACCGGTTCGGATTTTAGATCGCCAAGTTAGAAGGTTGAGAACAAAGGATGTTATATCGGTTAAAGTTTTGTGGCGAAACCATAATACTGATGAAGCTACTTGGGAAGTAGAGGAAGACATGAAGACGAGATATCCTCACTTGTTTCCTATGGCAGGTATGAGCTAGTGTATTAAATCCTTCATAGATGAATCGTTGTATTGTTTGAAACAACTTGTGGTTTCGTGAATACTTTCTAGGCCATCATTCTCATTCGAGGACGAATGATCTTAAGGGGGGGATAATGTAACACTTCGCAAATTTGAGTCAGGCGTGAATGTATTAAATGAGAATTAATGTGACATTTTAGGCATATGAAGTCCAATCAATATGAGTTTGGCTACAAATAGTTGATTTAAGATCAATACCAAATAGTGAAGTTCGTAAAAGTTCTCAAGCTCGCCTAAATTTCAGCAGGTCTGACTTCTAAGCCATTTTCGTGCAAATAGGTTGGGAATTTGGGAAAACTTCCTTAATGAAAGTTGTATATCTTTAAAATACCTTTCCAACGGTAGGTTTCCCAGCTCCAACAGAGCTCTGTGCTAGGAGTTATACCCATTTTACTGAGCATCATCTGTGCAGTGCGAAAATTAGGCGTGCGCGGCGCCCTAGGCCAAATTTTCAGGAAACTCAAAATTTTGACGCCGTTGAAATGGATACACTGTGTGCGCCACCCTGGGCGACGCACCAGGACATTTTATGCCTGAAGCGATTTTTTTCGAATTTTATAAAAGCCTAGCTTCTTTATATTTTTTTCCACTTCGTTTTGGCTGACTTTTTGAGGGGAAACAACCCTAAGGTTTGCCCAAAACATATAAGGTGAGTTCTTGATCAATTCCCACCATTACTTCATCAATCTAACATCGAAGTAACACTAGTTCGTCTTCCAAAAACCCTAGATTCTTGAAACCCAAGAAAGAGAAGAACAAAGAGACGTTTGGAGACGTTAATATTCCTTCTATAAGGTAAGATCTTTGACTTTTGTGATGTTATTGAGAGGGGTTTAGCCTATTGTAGGTTGTCCTATGAGATTAAAATCCATGATTGATTCATGAAGTGTTCAAGAACACTTTCTAGTCATGAAAACCCAAGCTTTCGTTTGTAAGAAGGGTTTATGGGTGGAAATAGGTTAGAGTTATAACCTCTCCTATCTAAAAATATTGTAGAATAATTGTTGGATTGTGGGAAGTAGGCTTGAGCGAGAATTAAGGTATGTCTCTTTTGAACATACTCTTTCGATCGGTTTTTATGAACTCTTTGGTTGTGATTTGTATGTCTCTTTTAAATTTCTTTATTGAATAAAAAGGTGACCTTTGCAGACTTTTGAACTCTATTTCATGCTTTGATTGTGGTTGATGTGCGTGAGGGGACACCCACATTAAACCTAGATTGTATTATACACTATATATGTTTATAAGATTATAAATGTTTTCCCCTATAAGAGATGATAAATAACAAAGGTTAACGATTGGTAATAATATTGGAATTCTTTTGATGGATGATTTAACTAGTTACTTGAAAGGTTGTTGACTCATGAAAGTATGTTATCACGAATTGTGGAAATTGAAACTTGTTTAAAGAAGTGAAACGTTTTCAAGACATTCTTTGAAATGACTTATCTTTACGATATGGTATATTGAACGTTAATGGTAAATGGTGATGTGACTACCTTGAGATGAATTGTAATTTAGCTTTTATGCTATGAACTCTGTTGATGTGATATTGCCTAGCCATTCGGGAGGATGAGTGTTCACCGAGGATTTCATATTCCGGTGTGTTTATGCCTAGCCATTCGGGAGGATGAGTGGTCACCGAGGATTTCATATTCCGGTGTATTTATGCCTAGATACTCAGGAGGAAGGGTAGTCACTATGGATCCTAGTGTGGTAATTGCCTAGCCATTCAGGAGGAAGAGTGGCCACTATCGGGTTTGCTACCCGGAGTGTGGTTTATGCCTAGCTATTCGGGAGGAAGGATAGCCACCTAGAATTACATATTCCGATATGGTGCGCTGTGTTTAGGGAACCTCTATGGTTATCCCTTTGATGTGATTGATTCTTGGGCCTGTATTGGCATGTGTGATGTTCTTATTCTTTCACGGAACTGTTGTCGATAATCGTGATCAATTTGAAAGGCATATTTGAAAGTTGTAACTTGACAAGAGGCTTCTTAATCAGTATTGATAATGCTTATTGAGATATATAAGTTGAATAACTATTTTTACATTGATTTCACATGGGTTTCAGAACTGATTTCTTTAAGTATTATTGTACTGTATTTTTGTATTACTTGTTATTCCCGAGGCACTCACTGAGTACGAAGTACTCAGGCATACCATTGTTGTTTTTAATGGTATGTTAGGTAATGGAGAAGAGCAGGTTCTTAATACTTCGGGTGTTTAGGAATGACTAGCGGTTGCTGCTGATTTGGTGAGCCCACACATTCATTCGTGGGACACCCAATTTATTTAATTCCATTTATTTATATTAGTTTTAAAACTGCGTCCCAATGAGTTTGACATTTATTCCTTATTCTTAGAAGCTCCTTAGTATACATTCGAATGTGGGTAGTAGAAGAGGTGTTGTTTAACTCTTTCGGGCACACTATCATGTTTTGGTTGAATTATTTAAATTATAAAGACTTCCACTGATTTAATTCATATATTCATGATTTGTTACATTTATTTTATAAACTGTTGGAGGTGAATATTAAACCTGGCGGGTTCAAGTGTTATTATTGTGTCGTTTAGGTTCTTCCGATGTTGTTCATGATGTCGGATGCCGGTCACGTCTAGGGTGGGTTTTGGGGCGTGACAGGAGGGGTCGATGATCAGATAGAACTCTTGGTGTCACGACCCAACTGGAGGGCCATGACGGGCACCCGGAGCTAACCTAACGAGCATTACAAAACATACATCTCATATCTATACTTGAGTGGGCCATTGTGATAGCTAATAAATCTCATAATCTGTAGGGACACAAGCCCAAAAGAGCAATACATATACATACGTCATCAAACTGGGCCATGTATACAAGCCGACAAGGATGTCAAAATGATATAACACAATTGTCATGACCCAACTAGGGGCCATGACGGGTACCCGAAGCTGACTGCCGATCACCGTTTATCATGCTGACTACCATGCTCCACCTGGGCATACATCATTTTCAATACAAACCTATAGTGAAACAATCTCCCAAAACATGCGTATGTACATAATATACAATGGAGAAGTCACATAACATCGACAACCCACACATAAGTATCTACGAACCTCTAACTGAAATGCTGGAATCATAAAGACTGGATACGACCCCGCCATGCCCCAAACATGAACACAAGAGAATAACTAATAGGCTGCACCTCCGAAGTAGTGGGGTGCTCCTGTGCAACTGCTGAGTAAGCTCCTAAGCGTCTGCACCGTCTCCTTGTCAACCTGTGGGCATGAACACAGCGCCCAAAAAGGAAAGGACGTCAGTACGAACAATGTACTGAGTATGTAAGGCATACATGGTAACATAATAAGGAAATGTAGAAAGCATGAGAAGAAAAGATAACTGTAACTGCTTGCCTCTTGAGGCGAGATCATGCATGCTTATTTTTTACCTTTATAACATATCACACATACATACATAAGCTGTCTGAATCAATAACATCATTAGCCCGCGTCCGGGACTCCCGCGTCTAGGGTAATCATGTCACGCCGCCCACTAGTGGTGTCATGTCCGGCCAAATAGGGACGGTGTTATCATAAGCCGCTCGCCTTAGCAGTGTCATGCCCGGCCATTTAGGAACGGCGTAATCATAAGCTGCCCGCCTTAGCGGCGTCATGCCCGGCCATCTAGGCACGGTGTAATCATACATATATACTTATCATGAAGCATGCATAAGAGCTCAAGTAAACGCTGTAGCTCTATCGAAATGACGTAAGGTCGGGAACCTCCGATTACCTTATAGAACATCATGACAATCGTGTCTCATCTTGAAGGAGCTAGCAGAGTAAGGTGAGGCTATCAACAATTAATAGCATCAAGGAATCATGTGAAGATCATTAATATCATAATAACATCATATCATTATCATGGAACACATCCCATATCTATCTCGTAGGAAACTTTTAATACTCTTAGCTTTCATGTTTTGGAATATAAGAAGGTCATGGGAATTACCAGAAAGAAATCACAATATATTAGAATCATGCCTTTGAAAGGAGGGCTTGCCTTACATACCTTTATATCTTTTTAACTTTGTTGCCTACTTGCTTTCCTTTCGAGCTCGTGATTCTACCTTCAAGGGAATTTGTACTAAGATTAGACAACTGGGAAGATACTTAAGTTTAAGCGAAAGCAACTAAGAGTTAATTAAAATTTGGCAATATTTCCTTTAATTTGAAAAATTCTTCCATAAATATAAGGCAACCCTCAAACACCAATAAGAACACCCAGAATAACATAATCAATAAATTCTTCAAGTTAAGCATTGTTTACTTCTTAAATCCACCTTCAAAATCATCCATAACCATACCTATAATACAACACCATATTTATTTTCATATAATACTCCTTTAACATCATTTGTATTATTCAACACAAGATTGTACTCATAACACGTCAAGAACTATTATTCAAGTTAAGTCATCATTCAAGAACATCACTATTTCCATATTTGCACTACATATTCTTCTTCCTTCCATAATCCATGTCTTTCAACCTCTCAATGTTCTTAATAACATGAATTGAACATAAAACTTACCTTTGATGATGTAGGAATGGACTTTGGATGTAAATACTTCACTTGGAGAAAACCCCACTTCAACACCAAAGAGATTCTTGGTTTCCACAAACGCTAGAGAGTATCCTTACACTTGATTCTACTAATTCTTGATTTTTACTCCTTGATTTCCCTTGGATATATAATGATATGATGAGAGAATTTTTCTAGAACCTTCAAGACTTAGAGAGAGAATGAAATCTGAAAATTAGGAGCACAACTCGTCTATTTATAGCTGGAACTCGAAAATTCCAGAGAGTCAGTTCGACGGCAGGGTGGAAGATACTGTCGACGTGTCGACCATCCGTTGACTTGCTTCGTCGAATCTCTGATTGCAGAAACATTTCAACGGTCAGGTCGACGGTCCGTCAACTTGGCCCGTCGACTGGCGCCTGCAGGTCTCAGTCTGCAGAAACATATTGACGGTGCACAATGACGTCCCGTCGACATATCGATGGCCCGTCGGCACTGACTGGTGTCTGCAGATTTTCTTGAATCCGTTCAAATTGCGTCGATTTGATTTGTTCAACTTCTAACCCCATAAATCGCCAGGAATACCTGCTGGTACACTGTGTTCAATCTTCTCTACCTTAACTTTCTCCGACAAGCTTTCTTCTTTTTTTCCTTAAATGTCTTTGGAATCTTAATTCGAATCATTAAGTATCCTTTCTTACTGGTAGGGACATCATATACCCCTTAACTTACGTTAGTCTATTCACCGCAGAGCGATATGAAATTTTCCGTGGTGTAACACTCTTCCCTCCCCCTTAAGAACATTCGTCCTCGAATGTTAAGTTTTTCGGGGATTCTATAGAAATTTCGCTAGAGTTTCCCCTGTAACATGGCACTACCACCCCATCACAACAACCCACAATAACATCATCTCACAGGGCTACAACACAATGGCAAGAAAATGTGGCCACACACGACCAAAAGTATTTAAAAGAAAGCGTTACATACCTTATGATAATGGTGTTTCATCTTGAATCTCTTCCGGGGGTGGAAACAAATGTGGATACTTGGACTTTATGTTTTCTTCCGCTTCCCAAGTCATTTCGTCTCGGTTATTGTTTCTCCAAAAGACCTTAACTGAAGCTACTTCTTTATTCCTAAGCTTCTGTACTTGCCTATTTAGTATGGCAATGGGCACCTCTTCATAAGCCAACTTATCTGTAACTTGAATATCCTTCACTGGCACGATTCTAGCAAGATCTCCAACACATTTGCAGAGCATCGATACATGAAAAACTGGATGGACTAATTCAAGTTCTAGAGGTAAGTTTAGTTCATAAGCTACTTGGCCTATCCTGTGGACTACCTTATAGGGTCCAATATATCGAGGACTCAATTTTCACTGCTTGCCAAATCTCATCACACCCCTCATCGGTGATACCTTCAGGAATACCCAATCATCCACTTGGAATTCTAAGTCTCGCCGACGGTTGGCTACATAAGATTTTTTGCGACTTTGGGCTGTCAACAATCGATCTCGAATAACTTTGATCTTTTCCACCGCTTGTTGGATCAGTTCTGGACCTATTAGTTGTGCCTCTCCTACCTCGAACCATCCAATTGGTGATCTGCACCATCTTTCATATAAAGCCTTATACGGGGCCATCCGAATACTGGAATGATAGTTGTTGTTGTATGCAAACTCAATAAGAGGTAAGTGATCATCCCAACTACCTCTGAAATCTAGCACACATGTCTGTAATATATCTCCCAAGGTCAGAATGGTTCGTTCAGCTTGTCCATCTATTTGGGGTGTAATGCTGTTCTGAGCCTCACTTGAGTACCCAAACCCTCTTGGAAGGACTTCCAGAACTTAACTGTAAATTGTGCTCCCCCATCGGTAATAATAGACACAGGGACACCATGAAGCCGCGCTACTTCTTTAAGGTACAGTTTTGCATAATCTTCTGCCGCATAGGTAGTTTTGACTGGTAGAAAATGATCCAACTTCGTGAGTTTATCAACAATCAGCCATATGGAGTCATACTTGTGCTGAGAACGGGGCAAACCTACAATGAAATCCATATTAATTGCTTCCCATTTCCAAGTTGGAATTTCCATCGCTTGTAATAATCCTCTGGGCTTCTGATGTTCATTCTTCACTTATTGACAATTGGGACACTGGGCTACAAATTCTGCTATATCCTTTTTCATTCCATCCCACGAATACATCAATTTGAGATCATGATATATCTATGTTGCTCTTGGATGGATAGAATAACGGGAGTAATGAGCTTTTTCCAAAATTCGACGACACAGTCCTGCCATATCTGGCACACACAGCCTGCCTCGATACCTGAGAACTCTATCTGCAGAGGCTTCAAATGGTGACTTTTCTCTCTCAAGAAATATATCTCTATAGTGGCTCAACTAGGGATCTTCACATTGGCGCTCTTTCACTTCCATGTCTAGAGATGAAACAACTGGGTTATACAAAGTAACTCTTGTGTCGCTCGAGTCCATTAACCGAACTCCTAGGTTAGCCAGCTGGTGGAGTTCATGGACTAATTCTTTCTTCTCTAAAGGGGCCTCACATAGACTACCCTTTGATTTGCGGCTAAGTGCATCAGCCACCACATTCGCTTTTCCAGGTGATATAAAATACTCACATCATCATCCTTCAATAGTTCTAACCACTGCCTTTGTTGTAGATTTAACTCCTTCTTCTTGAAAATATATTGGAGACTTTTGTGATCCATGTAGATATCAACATGGATGCCATACAAGTAGTGTCTCCACATCTTTAGTGCATAGATAACCACAGCTAATTCAAGGTCATAGGTCAGATAGTTCTTCTCATACTTCGGCAACTGCCGGGAAGCATAGGCTACGATCTTACCGTGCTGCATCAACACACACCCCAACCCCACACCGGAGGCATCACAATACACAATATAACCGTTAGCCCTTTTTGGAAGGGTTAAAACTAGAGCTAAAGTCAACCTATCCTTTGTTATATCTCGTATTTTTGTACATTGGGATATTTTAAGCTAATCGCGATAAGTTTAAGGACAAGACTATTTTGGGATATGAGATAGAGACTTTTAATCCCCGATTTTAATTAATACACGAATTGTTTATAAATTTTATTTGGTATAGAAATATTAATAGAGATTAGGGATTAATTAACCATGATTAGATTATTAAGTGGGGATTAGGGATTATTTTAATATTAAATTAGGCAATTAGTGGGCCGTGTGGACCGCACCATGGCATGGCCAAATTTGATTGGCCTATGCCTTGAGTGGGGCACGTGTCCCTCTCCTAGGCTGCATATATATATTTATTTGATGAATAATTGCATAGCCTAATTCTCATTTCATCTTCAACAATTAAAGTTAGAGAGAGAGAGAGCATAAGCCATGGCAACTCACGGCCATGGCTGAGCAAAAATCTAAGCTCAAATTGTTGATCCAAAAATCAAATTCTCAAAGTATTCCAACCAATTGGAAGGTCAATAGTAACGTGAAGTAGCCATTGGAGCAACAAGAATAATTATCCTTTCAATTCACAAATTTCAACCACGTTGAGAAGTCAAGTTGTTAAGGTAAGGTTTGATCATTTTCTACACGTTTTAGTAGGGATTTGGACTTGTTGCAATTTGGTAAATGTGAATTGAATCCATGGAATTATGTGTGTTGGTGTTGAAATGCTGTTAGGCCGTGTAGGGGGCTGTTTTAGTTGGAATTGATGAATTAATTTTAAGTAGCATTTTGGTTGTTGTTGTTATGGATTAAATGATGAGAATGAAGGAATTAAATGGTTAAAGTTGAAGTTGAATTTTTTTTGTGGGCTATTGTAGGGATTATGGTGATAATAATGTAGTTGTCGTGCATATGAATAAGTGATGTAGTTGTCGTGTGGCTGCTGGTGTATTTCACTAAATTAGATGAAAAGATTGTATGAAATAACTTATAAGAAGCGTATGTGTTTTGCTTGGTGTATTCGTTGGTGATCGTAAGATTTTCGGACATCTTTTTATGTTGTAATTAGGGGCTGTTTTGGGCATGTCGTTATTCTTGTTGAATTGGAAGATTAAGTATGAGTAAGATTATATATTGTGTTGTTGTATTGGTTAGGCCGTTATAAGGTCGTTTCGATGAAAATGTTACGACTATGGACCATTAAGAGTAACTTGAATATGTCGTAGTCGTATGTAGTTTATTATCGAATGTTGTAAATGTGGTGTTACATCCGGCATTTTCGCATGTTCGGAAAATTTTGAAATAATTGTGACTTGTATGTTATAAGTCAATTTCTTGATTCTAGTTAATATGTTTATGTTGTTCTATGGAAAATTTATTGGGGTAAGATGTCGGAGAAGGCCGAGGGCAAATTTGGAATTTTGGGAATTAGTTTCGGAAATTACAAAATGAGTTTTTAACGAATTGGGCCAAGAAAAATTTGAACAAAAATTGGAGCCCAACCATAGGGGGTGGCCGGCCAAATGGCCTTGGCCCAAACCCATTAAATGGTCACATGCCAACCATGTGACACACATCAAGTAAAGGGATATATATGCATGAAAAGGTCTAGAAAATTCAAGAAAAATAA
>NW_026716784.1:0-16626 GCF_029784015.1 Lycium ferocissimum | reverse complement strand
TCTTTTTAAATGGGGATTTTTAAATCAAAGGGTTTTTATTGAAAAACTTGAATGTATTGACAAATCACCATTATTGCAGACTTGAAGAAGTCGGTCTTGAATTTCAAATAAGAAAATGAGTTTAAATCAAGTGGAAAAGTTTAGAAACATTGGAAAATCACCATAATTGCATGCTTGATGAAGTAGCGAGTCTTAAATTCTCGAATATGAAAATGAGTTTAAATCAAGTGGATGTTGTTGAGAGAGCTTGAAAACATTGGTAGCAATGAAGATTGATAGTTCAAACTTCCAAAAAACTAACTTCACAAGAAGAAGTAGAATTATCATAATAATCCTTTATTTCCGGAAAAGACCCGTATGCCCACAGATCAACGAATCGGAGGGAGCAAACCACCACAGCGGATATGGAATTCTATTTCAACTCTCAGTTTCACCTCGCGGGGAGGATAAGAAATATAAACACAGCCATATAAATGATAACGCCCAACGCTAGTCCTAAAAATAAATGGCCATTCGTAAATATATCCGATAAAGAGTTTGAGTCAATCTTCGCGTAGAACTAGGGTTTAGCTATAACTCTTCAATATTACTGGGGAAAAAAAAAAGTTCGAACTATCTTTGAGTTATACAGATTAAGATCTTATTTTAAACTACATAACTAGAAAATACTAAAGCAATAAAATTTATGAACTAAAGAGACAAAGAAGTATCCTAGTGTAAAGAGCCAAGGATTGTGATTGCCCGAATTATAGGGATGAACACCTCACGCATTCACTACAATCTCGCCGAGTTATTCTCCATTGATAGTGAGTTTTCTCGTTACCGCAATTATATATCTCTCGATCAAAAACAGTAATTTTCTACAATTATTCTCTCGAACTAACTCTAGCTAGCAGTTTAAACGACTCACAAGACTACATCAAAGATTTGTTATCTCTAATTCCACTTTTAAATTCAAGCAATTAATCTCTTAACTATTTAAAAGTGACACTGTTCAAAAACACCTTAATCCTGTAATCTTTCTCAATCAATACAAATTATAACGACACAGTTAATCGATGGTCATTCAATTAACAACAACAAACACATGTTTGAACAAATACAGAGTAAAACGACTCAATTATAGATAAAACTCAATCAAGAAATCATCTAATAATTGGTTCCATCAAAATCCTAGATGAGAAGTTAATTTAGCTCCACATATGGTGTCCAAACACAAATCATACAAAGAAATATAAAATTTTCTAGAACTAAATGACTATAAAATTAAAGAGAAAAAAGAAAAACTCAGCTGTTGAAATCTCTTAATAAGTCTCAGCTTTGTCTCTTCTGCATCGAAGTTCACAGCGTGAAGGCTTCTTTCCTGGAATTTTAGCTTTAAGACCTTTTATACTGAGTAAAATCATGGCATTGACCAAACTACCTTTCTCCAACTCACCGTAGGCACTTCAAACTTATTCTCGCTAAAGTACTTCTTACTTTAACTAGTTTCAGTGTACGGCTGTACACACTTTACGCGTGATCAAAGCGTGTATCACATTTGAAAACATAAAAAAATTGAACAACGAACTTCGTCCTTAATCCGTCGCTAAATTGCTCGGAGCTAAGAAATTCTTTTGATAATTCGTTGTTAAATAGGATTAGCGACGAATTTTAATATTTAACTTTTCATCGACAATTCATATTTATTCTTGTTCCATGACAATCTAATCCGTTCATCCCACTTCGGACACCATAACCTTTGAAGACATCATGCTATTGTCACTCGTCACCCCTGTACATCAAACAACTGCAGTATATTTCACAAGATCAACAAGTTCTTGGCCCAAAATGACCCCTTTTATCACCATCTTCGAAATATCGAGTGAACCGGTTGTTATGCTTCACTTTTATGCGGGCATAAATTCTACTATCATAACTTGGATCTTTGTTGTTGGTTAAATAGTGTCACCACCTAATTAATTATGAGAATTAGAAAACCGCTTGTTTAAGCTTTCTAGTTCCTTCAAAACCTTTTTAAAGCATCGTCTTGTAGCAGTTTGCATCAGATTTCCAGAGGTGTGTTACACTAGAATGAAACCGCCATTAATGCAGTGACCTCATTTTAAAAAAATCGTGGCTAAAAATATATATACATATTCATAAAATATGGTTAAAAGGTTTATGTATAAAGTTTATAAGAGCTTAGTAAAATCTTGCCTTTACTTGTTCATTCATGGAAGACTTTGAAAGAAAACTTGAAAGAATCATCTTGATTTTTGAGTAAAAGTGGGGTTAACTTATTCAAAAGAGTCAAATAACTTTTATCACTTTCTAGACCAAAACACACCTAAAGTTTCTCTTAGAGTAGAGTTCCCCTTCAATTTGGTCCAAAGTAGTATAAGTTTACTTATTCCTTCTTGAATTAGTTCAAGAAAATAAACTAGTAGATCCTTTTTATTTTAAAAGGCCATAATTCTTGAAACGGAAAAGGGCCAAATATACCCCTGTACTATTAGAAAAGGGTTAAATATACCCCTTGTTATACTTTTCTTTTTAGGTTCAAATATACCTTTCAAGAGTTATTCAAATATACTCCTAGCCAAATATTGGTACTTATACCCCTCTCCGTTAAAATTGTCCACTCGGACATCTTTTTTACGACGTGATATCGACAACTCCCAGAAGTGCGACACCACATGTACACGCCACCTCACCACCCCAATCCATTTACCCCTCTCTTCCTCTTCTTTTTCCATCACTACATCTCCTCCACCGTCACAGCCTTTGCCACCATTAGCACCACCACACCACCATCTCAGACCATTCTCCATTGTAATGTTAACTAGCAAACTTTCTAAACGAGCTTATGGTGTGTAAATTATTTTGTATACCTAAATTATCAAGATGAACTATTAGTTGATAAAGACAATGCATGGAAAAGTTGCAGAAACCTTTAGGTGCAGTAAGTTGCTACCCAAAACCAACAAGAGTTTGCTTGTTCTGTTTAGTCTTGCCAAAATGCCATACAACACTTGCTCTATTTGTCTCTTTAGCATTTGTCTACTGTACTGTTGAATGATTGAGATGGTAATAGTGTTGCTATTCATTCTATTGCAGAACGGACCAGTACACCAGACAACAGTATCAGGAATAGTAATTTATTTAAATTGACTTGATTCAGTGTGCCATGGATTTTGATAGATGGAAAAGTACCCAGAAAGTCATTTGTTCCAAAGGGAGTTAGTATAATGATAGGATGGGAAATGGTGAATTAATGGTGGAAAAGGTTGTGTCAACTGAACTTCCAGGAGATGGTAGTGACTAAAAGGTAAGGGGAAATGATAAATAATGATGACAATAGTGGGGGAGGGGTGAAAATTTTGTCATGCTGGGCTCAAATCACCGAAATAAGATGGCTGCACATATCCACGCGACATACACCTCATCAAATTTTAATCTATATATAAGATATTCTAATGCGGATAAAGATAATGTGAGAAAGATATTTGACTCAAAGATAACTATGAGAGATATTTGGATCCAAAGTATAATTAGGTATATTTAACCCTTTTCAAAAGTACAAGGGTATATTTGACCCTTTTCCGTTCTTGAAAATAAAGACAAGTCTTTAACCAAATCCTTTTGTTCTCAAACAATTTTATATTCCAAAAATATTTTTGAAAAATCTGGACAAAAATTTATCAACCTTGTGCTCAAAATCAATTGCCCCAAAATTTAATTTTCCATTCTCAAATTCAAGCTATTTGCTAGCATTTTACAAGGTGCTCAAATCCAGAACTAGTGAATTTGCTTCTTTGTAGAAGTCAAATTTAAACTTTGAACCCGATACCTATTTTCCATTGTTAAAGGACAGACTTGTTTTGAGTTACCTTATTTCAAAAAGATCAGTTTAAGAGTAGAGTTAGGTCTTTAAAAAAAAGGGTCATTATATTCTACCAAACCAACGATCTTAGAATCGATTGCCTACTCAAATTATCAACTAGATCCTAAAGGGTTTCAATAACACATAAGTGTTTTACGAAAACATACAATGTATATATAAATGAAACTGAGAGCAAAATGGGCTGATGGGTTTACTAAGTCCATCAGTATAAATGTGCAATTTTCACCCATCGTTGGTTTCAATTCAAAGTTTGGATTTCAAGCTATTCCGGCAATGAGATATACAAGTTTATAAAGCCAATCACTACATGGTTGTTCCCCGCAAAAAGGAAGATAATTGTTAGAGTATACCTCTACTTAATCAACATAATAAAAAAAATTCAAAACACTTTACCACTTAATCACATAAAGAAATTATGTTAAACGGCAAGATGTTAATTGGGTACTTATATACACTTGGAGAGTATACACCTTGTATATTAGTAGCACTTTGTGGTATATTCGATTATATATCACCTTTTTATAGAAAGAAAAGGTTGATTTGTTGTAAATCCAAGAACTGTTCAGTATCCAACATCAATTGGAGTTATCCTTTTTTCATCTAAAAGGGGCAAGATTAGAAATTTGGGTAATGAGCCACCCATTACGCAAATGTGAAAACAACATATTAAAGCTAAGAAAAGGGTCGTTTAAGGAAAAGGAAATGAAATTCTGTCACTCAAATTACCGTTGCTGAGAGTTAGTTCATTGGTTATATAATCAGAATCTATCTAATATCTCTCGATTTTCCATCATTCATCATTGGATATCTAGTTTCGTTTGATCAGAATATTCGATTTCTTAACGAGACTTAAAGTTTGAGCATGTGTGGTTTATATGAGATCACATTTCTTCATGTGGGCTGCCTTAATTGATATTTTCCATCTGCATAAGGTCCAATGCCACAAATAAGCAACTTATTGGCTTTGAATTCTTTCATCGTTAATGTTTAAACTATATAATTTGCTGCTTTATTTATTTTTCTTTCCTTTGTCGTATGTTTAAAATTATAGAATAATTCGTGATGATTGCTATATCTCAAGATCTTCTTGACATTTCAGACAGTCTCTACTTGAAAATTTTCCAACCCAAATAGTTATCGTTTTAGCACAAAAGTCACAATGGAGTCGCAATTGATTAGTTTTGCACTCTAGCATAGTTATTATTCATGGAAACGTATGCTTATTCAGTAATTTGAGTACCTTCCATTTGTCACCAACACTGTTAGCCTGCTATTCTTCTGTAAGTTGCACAACATGTGCATGTTGATTAGATAATATGCGAGAAAGTGCTTTAATAAAATCAACACAAGTATTTAGCGTGGGAAACTCCTTCTGTATATGGAGGAAAAATCACAACCTACCTCTATCGGAATTTGCCCAACTTTCAAGCATAACCATAGAACTTATTTCCTACATCACAAAGACTTGTACATCCGTAAGGAATGTCTCCAAACAATCCTAGTTTGTTTCTTTAAAAAGCTAAATGAAATTGTTACAGGGAAGTGAGTCTCTCTTCAATGATTGATATCCCACCTGAGAGAGTCCTTAGCAAACCTAATCACTATCAAATGTTTAATGTTAGTAAAGGAACCACACTAAGAACCCAACTTGTTTTTCACAACTCTGTTGCTCTGTTTTCTAAAAGAGATAGCAGTTTGTAACTTCCAAATAGTTTGTAACTTCCATTAGTTCTAACTTGAAGACGTTGCTTGACTTTCAAATCACTCTAGATGTCTCTCTACTTGGTAGTGCGTCGTATTGTTTCTCAAATCAATATTGACGTTATTATTATAAAATCTTATATCTTATTCTTCGAATCCATCCAAGACTTACTTTCATAAGTTGTACGATAATCGATCCTTACTTGATATGAATTTCTTTCTTTCTTTGCTTACACACATACAATTTTCTTCTCCTATTTTCCTTCTAATTACTTGATTTTTTTATAAGCTTTACTTGGGCCGAGGGTCTATTGTCGAAAGGAAACGAGTCTTCCACTTTTTGTGCCGCACGTAGCATACACCTTCTTCTTCCGACCCCACTCGAGTTTTCCTAAGGACAAGTTCCTTTCTCTGGTGATCGCATCACTGTTCCTTTGAAAATCATTTGTAAGATTCTTTTCCATTTGTAATGACTCGTTAGGTCGTTTTGTGATCCAGTTTACCAAATTTTTATCCGAAATGACCTTCCCTAGCTTCTTTATGGTATATTTGACTTACAGAGATGGTGTTGCGATTCTCACAAAGATTCGGTGAGTTTTGGGCAAAAATGGCTTTTTGGAAATCAAAGTTATGGGTTGACCAAAGCGAATATCGGGGGTAAATGAGTCTTTTTGAAAGTTTCGTCCATTCCATTAGGTCCAGAATATCGTTTATGACTTAGTTGAGTATTTGGTTCGGTTCCTGAGGGACTCGGGGGTATTTTGGAATCTAGGTTGGAAATTTAGCTTTTGGAGTGGTTTTATTCCACGGTCAACAACTCAGGCCCAAGGACCCCGTGTCATCGTTTTCAAATGCAGGTGTTCGTTAAGCATGTTTTAGACTGATTTGCTTATTTGATTTGTTTCCGGGAGGTTCCGGATGAGTTTCGGGTGTTGATTCGAAATTTGGAGGTTAACTGATTTTTGCCGGTTCAACGGTGCGTATAACGCACTGCGCAGCAAAAAAGCACACCCTTCGTGGGTCCGCACCATGTGCGCAGGACGAAGCGCACATTGCACACAGGATAGCCCATTGAGAACGAGAAATGGGATTTGTGCATAAGGCCGCAGGTGCGATTTTGCGCACCGCGCATCCCCAACTGAACCTCGTCTGCAGGTGCAAAAAATTTTCGTTCGTAAAAACAACATCTCTGTCGAATCTTATATCTTCCCCAATTCGAACCAAGATATTTCATTCACATATTTAGAGAATAGGAGCTCGGATTAGAGAGATTTCTCTGAAGGGTTTTGCAAGATTCTTCGTGTGGGTAAGTTTTTAATCCCATTTTATATTTACTCCTTCGATTATTAAGGAATTTCATCTTGGAAATCACGATTTGAGATAGGAAAAGAAGTTTATGATCCCTAAGTTAAAACTGAGGATTTCTTCAATTAATCATAGAATTAATGTCGGATTTGGTTCATTTTTTATATTTGGATTCCATAGATCATGGGTAGACTAATTATGGGACGAAATTTCAGTTTTACCCTTCAGGGCTCGGAATCTCATTTTGGGTGACTTTGTGGGTCCGAAACTATTATATAGAAATATGGGTGTCTACGGACTCGTGTTCTAACATAGAAAACGTATTTGAACAGATTACGATCATTCAGAGGCTCAAATACAATACAAGGCTTCATTGTAATCGTCGTACTCCAAATCAGGCAAGTTGAGACTTTTCTTGACCTTATTTAAAGTGTCGTGGTTGGTATAAAATAGACAAATAAAAAAGGAGTAATGGGTAACTAAGGGGGGTCCTGATACATGTGAGGTGACGAGCACTTGTATAGGGTACCAATGCCATAATATGAGTATTTGTGTAATTTCCATTATATAATCCGGTCTAAATTTCATGCTTTGGGCATCAGCTGATAGCATAGATTGATTTGTGATTGTGATTGGGATATGAACTCTCTTTTTTATTTCTTCTATGCTTATTACCTGTCTTATTTGTGATTATGTGTTCTCATCACTCCTAAATACTTGTTTAAAAGTGGAAAAAAGTTAAAGATTGAGTCTTTATTGCTTAGCTTGATTGTTTAATATTGTGCATGTCATATTCATGCTTTATATGATATCTCATGCATATTTGAGAATACATATGAAAGGTCCGAGGGGAAATGGTTCAGGGCTGAGTGATACTGATGAGCCAAATTGGCTAGTGACAAGTAATATGGGCCTACGGGCTGAGTATGATGTTTTGGAAGCCTAAAGAGGCTAGCTAGGAACCCAAAGGGAAATGATATAGGGTGGTATATGGACCTTGCGAGTCCTCCATTATTTAAATGTGTGTGTACCGGTGATGAAAGGTTATGCATTGCATATCATATCATATCATTGATACCTTGATGAATGCCTCGTTTAAGATGTTGATTGAATTGTATTCTTTTGCTCATTTGGCTACTTAGACTAACTTAAGGATTTCGAGGCTTCTTACTTAGGCTTGTAACATGTGATTATTGTGATTATTATTATGATGGACTAACAGTGGTTAAGCGTGGAAGTATTATTCGAAGAGCAACCCTCATCCCCCTTTTAGTTTAGGGTCAGTCGACGATGCAGCTGAGTACGCGTTGATTTCCCGTACTCACTCCACACTTGCTGCACCCTTTCATGTGCAGATTTTATTCCCAAAGACAAGTGGATCTTGAGACTACGCCGGTCGTTGAGGAGGTCATTCGGAGGATTTGGGGTGAGCTACATGTAGATCCGTAGCACCAAATTTTCCTTCTATCTTTACTTTTTGTCTATTTCCCTTTTTCTGGATAATATTTCGGGTTGTATCCCAGATTTGTACTTCTATTTAGCCAGTTCTTGTACTAGCGACACCAGGTCTTGGAAGTGTGGTAATTATTTTTGTATTTCTATATACTTATGAGACTTATTTAAGACTTTAAATGACTTGTATGTTCATTCTGCATGCTTTTACTTAATAATTCGTATGAAACGATTTTGGATGGCTTACTTACTTGGAGAGAGTAAGTGCCTTCACAACCATAGAAATTGGGTCGTGAAATCATCTTTCTTCAATCTTCATTGTAGCTGATTGTCTCTTGATACATAGTTTGTCAATTATCAAAACTTCATTTAAGCTATGAACTATTATTGAGGTCATATCATCTCAACAACAATAATATCGTCACTCCACCCGTAACCAGATCTAACTAGATCACATTGAGCTATAACCGTATGAATATTCATCACAGAAAGTATGCATGAGTATTCATATAGAAGCATGAATGCCAATCAATCATCTCAACCGGCTCGCCAGGCCATAACCTTATGAATCATCACAAAAATGTCACGACTCGCCTAGAGGGCCGCGACGGGTACCCGGAGCTAGATACTGAGCACCATACATCGTACCATTATCGCCTTAACCTGTATTCATATAAGCTTCATAAACATGTACACATATCTACATATACCCACATTCATGACAACAAAAGAATAATGTACGAAATATACATCGAGGGCACATGACAACTGCTACCCACGTACAAGTATCTACGAGTCTCTAACTGAAACTTTGAGGTCATGACGATGGGATAGGACCCCATCATATCTAACTATGTACACAAAAGAATATTTATATCAAAAAACGGCACCTCGGTTCATGGAAGTGCTTCTAGGCAAGTCGGTCCGACTCCTACGTAGGCCGGGTCGTCTCCCCGTTCACCACGGGTACGAGCACAACATCCAAAGAGTGGATGTCGGTACGAACAATGTACTGAGTATGTAAGGCATATATCATAAAGTAACGACAAGAAGACAAAACAACGATGAAAAGATAGCTGGTAACCGCTTGCCTCTTAAGGTGGGGCCATGCATGCATACGCGTAACATATCATATCATGTATTGCTGCGGAACGTGCAGTACGATCCATATATATTGCCGTGGAACGTACGGCCCGATCCATTATCCATATAGCCCGCGTCCGGGATGATATCATAATAGGCCAGCTGATCAGGTGGCTATGCATCTATAGCATATATATAATGTACGTAACGCACGTACGAGAGCCAACAAAAGTGCACTCTCTTGAGTGACATAAGGTCGTAAACCTCCAAGTGCGATATAACATCATCATTAGATCGTGTCCGGGATCCATGACGTAACTACGGCCATATGTAATATAGCTCGTACATAAGTCAAGCATATGCTTTATAGCACGGGGCCATATGTAATATAGCTCACTTAGACACGAACAGTGGCCATATGCTTTATAGCCCACTCAGTCACATCAGGAAGCCTTTTAGAGTGGTAAACTTGAAAATCTTTCGGATTGGAGTCTTTGTAAGATCCTTTAGGAACTATAAGCTTTTGGCATTTCTGGAAGTAAAATATGGAGAATGACATATATAGAATCAACATGTAGGGATCATGCCTTTAAAAGAAGAAGGGGATAGCCTCACATACCTTTGTGTCTCCTTAACGACGTCGACTAAGAGCTCTCCTTCCGACTTACGATTCTACATATAAGCCGTACGAAGGTTAGATTGTTGAGGGCATACTTATATTTAAACTAAAGCGACTAAAGCTAACGAAAATTGGGCAGCACTTCGTTTGTTTCGATAACTTTTCCTCATACAACCAAACAGCTCCCAACAACACAACAACATCTATAATATTATAATACGCAATTTCCCCTCAAGTTAAACATTATTCCATCTCTAAACTCATTTCCGGAATCCTCCATAACCATTACTAGAATACAACTTCATACTTGCTTATAATTCGAGTTCTTCAACTACTCAACACCCTTACTATCATAAAATAATTGTAATACTCACCTTGATTACGTAAGAATGATCTTTGGATAGAAATACTCCACTTGAGAAGAACTCCACTTGACTACCAAGGAGATTTCCAACTTCTATCAACCTTTTGGAAGCATTTACACCCTTAATTCTACTAACTTTTGGTGTTTGATCCTTTAATTTTCCTACTTGGATGTGTGTTAGTGTGATATGGAGAGAATTCTAGAGGTTTGGAGAGTGTTTGAGACGTGGGAAATGAGAAAAAGAAGGGAAAACCGTGCCTTTATAAAATTAGAATTCAGACCTGACCCGAAATATACGGTGCAATATACGGTCCGTACATTGGACCGTATGTTCCTTCCGTAATCTCGTAAATTTCCCCTTCACTTTGAAGAGTTCTACGGCCAAACATACGGGTTTATAAAATATACCGTCCGTACATTGGACCGTATAATTCCCGCTTTTCCGATTTCATCCTCGTCGCTTCGTTTGATCTCGAATCCTTATGGAACCTTCTTGGTACTTGTGCAACACCTCCTTAACGATCTAATGGACATTATAACTCATTCTTAAATCCTTGCTAAACATTCCTTACCTCGACGCCCATAAAATCCTTCCCAAACGTAACTTATACTTTACTTTCACGACGAGCCTAGTTTCGCTAAGTCCGATAACCTAAGAATCTTATCGTATATACATTAAGGTTGCCAATCACCCTCTTGTAGTCGTGAAGGTCTTATGTCCGCCTTGACCGACGTTAGTCCATTCACGACACAATGTCACGAAATTACCGAGGTGTAACAAAAAAGTATGACATGAATATTCACATAAAAGCATGAGTGCCAATCAATCATCTCAATTGCCCCACCAGGCCATAACCTTATGAATCATCACAAAATGTAAGCCTGAATGTTCGTATAAAAGTATGGATACTATATGCACAAACAGAACATATATATTGTTCCGAAAATGCATTTAAACAACTCATTTACCACAAGTGTACGAGATACCCGGAGTGATGTATGAACACATAATCAGTTAATCATGATATCATCTTTCAACTAAGTCAAAACATGCTTCAGTATTCATGGATTTCATCAATCAATCACGTCATTCGACCAAATACTGATAAACGATGGCATCAGTACCCGCATAAGTGCCCATCCTCTCATGAATGCGGGACCCCTTCTTTTACCCTTAACCCTTATTATCATTAAATATGAAAACATCATCCCATTGGAGTTTAGAAGTCCTAACTTATCTCAATCCGAGCGAAGATTTAAGTTTTCTGAAAGCTCTGCCACATCTGAATTTTCCAGAGGAGTTCAATCTATACAAAATAATACTTTATTAGGTTAAACAAGTTCAATGATACCCATATTGCTATCCAAAAGAATCAGACTAAAAAGTCAACCCTTGGTCTCGGGGTTAAAACCGAAAATTTCATCCAAAATTGGGTTACCAATCCCTCACGAAAATCATATTTGAAATTTCAGCCCAAAATAACTTTGGATTGATCTCCAAATTCATAAATTTCACTCTCGTAAGATTTTAGGGCAAAACCCCCCAAATCTCCAATCACGGATTAATTCACTAATAAACCCGGGTAATCAAATGGAAATAATTGAGGTTAGACATCTACCCCCGCGTTCAAACGAGAAAAGCATCGTGACAATTACCAAAAACTAAGCTCTAGAACTCCAAAGATGCCGAAAATACTAAAAAAATGCGATGAAATGTTTATGCCAATGATTTACGCATCCATGGCTATTTCATCGCACCCGCAATTATATTGGGGGGGGGGGGGGGGAGGGGGTCACACTCGAGACCGTTTTTCCGCACCAGTGGTGCCTAAAGGTTTGCACCTGCGGCTCTTTTTTCGTACCGATAATGCACTAGCACCAGCAATCTTTTCCAACACTAAAATGGCCATAACTCTCTCATACTACCTCGAATTCGACGATTCTTGTTGCTATGGTTCCGACATCATGATAAAAATCTAATGGCTCAATAAAACACAAATTAGAGCTCATTAGCTTAGTGAGATACTGTTTATGCTCAGAACAATGTCAAAACATCAAGTATAAACGCAACACGATCAAAACTCGTCCGAAACTCATCATAATCTAATCAAAGTTGCAGACAAGTCCAAATCATCATAATAAATCTGGGCTCGTTTAGTCAACTATTTGACCATGATAGACTCTTATTCTTTGAAATCACTAGTTTCCAACTTAAGCATCCGAATCACTGTTGAGTTTACCGGGATTTGTCCAAACTATCCAACTAAGTCCTAAAACACCATACGGGCATATAGGAACTTTTAAATCTTGACCCGAATTTGTTTACCCCAAATGTTGACTTAGATCAACTCTTATTTTATTTTCTTTTCAAAAGCCACGGTTTTTGGTTTTCTTCTACGATACGCATCCCTGGCCCACAGACCCGTGTCGCCCATCCCCAAAAGTCATAATTCATATTATGAACCTATGGAAAGCATTAGTTAGAAAAAAGGGGTTCTAATACACAAAATTATCTGACGGGCTGTTACATGCATACATACATATATATACTATGTGTTTCTATACGTGTGTGTATATATATATATATATATATATATATATATATATATATATATATATATATATATATATATATATATATATATATATATATATATATAAATCTCCCTTGTTTTATAACATTTACTTGATAATTAATAAAAAAATCGTTTACTTTCCGAAAACATAAAAGAGGTTTCATGTTACCTTCTCTATGCCCTATATATATATATATATATATATATATATATATATATATATATATATATATATCCTCTTTTATGTTTTTGGAAAGTTAAGGAAAATTTTATTAATTATCAAGTAAACGTTATAAAACAAGGGAGAATTAGCCAATTCAAACCCTTGTCAGTTGTTCTACCTCTACAACAAACATAACAATAATTACATGCAACCAAAATACTACACAATTACTCGTAAAGAACTTATGTAACCAAATTGTCTGTTACTAGTCCTTACTCTCAGAGGCGGATCCAGAATTTCAAGATTGCGGGTGACACTATTTTATACATGCAAAAACCTACTATTGGCCACAAAGACCGAATAGGAAGGATGGATCGGGTCAGTTAATTTCAATTGATGCGATTAGGTCTATTAGGTCTTCTATACATAAATAGACAAATAAGTTCCATTTAGTTTAGCTTTTTTCAAACTTGATTTAAATATTTAAATTCTAGTAATCTGGAAGAACTTACAAAAACAAAAAACAAAAATCAATAACTCTTGAAAGAGCACACCCAATTAGATAGATTGATAAAAATGTAAATTTCTCGCGTAGTTTTTGTTTGGCTAGATTAATTTACCTTCAATATTATTGAGTTAGTTTTTCCATCTTAATTATCCAATTTTATGACAATTATTTGCAAAACAAGAGCTTCAAATTTTTAATCTATGAGAATCAACCAAATGTCTAGTAAACAAACCATTTTGATCTATCAAAAGTCAAAAATTTACTGTCAAATTATATCCCAATTTATATAAATATCACATCATCAAAAAGAGAGAAAAACTATATATATATTAAATAAAATAATTCAAATTACTTTTCAAAGAAGTTTTCTTAAAAAGTAAGATTTAATTGTAGAAACAAAATATAATCGCTGTAAATAAAGTAAAAAAAGAAGAGATGATGATGCAGAAGAAGGAGAATGAAAGAATTTTTTTTTGCAATAGTGAGGAATGAAAAGAGGAAAAGAGAGGGAAGAAAAACGAGAAAAGCAAGGAGGATACAAATCAGTTACCAAAAAATGCTTATACGCGGAATCGAACCTGGACTCTCAGTGAAAGTCAGAATCTCCGTGGCCTACATTAACCAGTGGCACCAAAGCGGCTTTGTGTATAGGGAGTGCCATTTAAAGTATTTATACATTTTCTCACAGATATTTACATATATACTCGAATTTTTGCTGAAGTGTATGGGTGGCATAGTACTCCCAGGGGTGGATCCACAGTGGTTAGTAGGGGTTCTCGGGAACCCATAACTTTTTCCGGCACCTTGTAATTGTATTGAAAAATATATTCAAGGTATAACAATAATTAGATGGGAACTCGAGTGAATATGGATGCTTGGCTCAAAGGGGCAAAAAGTAACTAGGCGGAGCCCATCCGCGCTAGAGATGCAGGATCGAGCCTCTCCTGTGGTCTTTTTTACTTATTAAGCTCATTTTTGTATTTCGAAATACCTTTGCTGGGAACCCACAAACTAAAAATCCTGGATCCGCCTCTGGGTACTCCTACCTCATAAGGTAGTTCCACCCCTGCTTACTCTAATACTGAGAACAAGCTTTAACTGGTGAAGAATTTCATCCTTGGTAGAAACCTTGTCTAGAAAATCCACAAATTGTTTTCAATTCAAATGTCATGGCACCTCTCATAAGCCAAAATTTGTATTTATCTCTTTTATGAGTTTTTTGACATTTTAACTCAAGTGTATTCATGGAATTACAGCAAAATTTAATACCTATAGTTATGCCATTCTAAGAATAGCTGTTATTACCCCCCTCTTTCATATGGAGTTGTGTCATTCCAAGACTATCTGATACTGTACCTCCCTTTATTCATTATGGAGGAAAACGATCCAAATGCTATTTACGATTCTTTTCCCTCTAAATTAAATTTATGATTTGTAATTTTAAAGTCTTATTTTTTCATGTCATGTTCATAGATTGTTGTTAAATTTAGTGGTAGAAAAAAAAGTAAATGTTGGTCAGTAGGCTAGATTGCTACTAGAAAGAAGAGAAATTTATGTAATATCTTTGGGTTGTTGACCTAACTTAATAGGTGTTTCTTGTTTTTCTACCATTCTACCAAAAGACTCAATGAATTAATGGTATTGGTGTGAGAATTTGATCATACTTGATTCAATCATGGACCATATGTTTTTATTGCTGTATGATAATCCAGTTTGCCTCGTGAATAAGGCCTTTTGGCAAAAAAAAATTTATTAGAATTCAAGAACCTTCAACCATATGGCCCATTCGAATTTAATATGATAATCATTGTTCAACACGTGAATAAGAGAAACTGTAGTAAAAATTTGTACTATTTCTATATGATCCTTGAGAGTTGTACTATTGCACTTTTTGTTATTACATTGAAGTGTCCACTGAATTTTCTAGCCGAGGTCAGCAATTTTTACTCTATTGAAATGTGTATAAGTTGTGTTTCTACTGGAAGCCCTCTTTTTAAAAGTTTTTATTTTTAGACTCTAGAATATAATCATTGGGGAATTTGTCTTCATCTAATACTTCAACTAGCCATCATCACTGGCATTAGTGAACTGCAAAGGTGTGTTTGCACGTTACAACTTAGAGATAAGAAAAAGCTTGCTGTTTATAAAGTGTTAGCAAAATAGAAAAACATAATCGAAGAAGAAGTGACTTTGAGGCGTGATAAATCGATTTTCTTTAAAGAAATATTATCCGTATACAAATTGGGAAAAATACAAGCAATTTCCTTCAGGATACAACAAAGCCCTTATTACCTGCAGATTTTTCTATACGCTGCATCAAGAGTGTCCTTATATTTATAGAATTTAAGAAATGACTTTTCGTAATAGTCATGTCCTTTGCGAACAAATGTGTTTATTCATTTTAAGACCTCTGATATTACAAACTATCTAACATAAAGTGTCTCACGAAACTTTCATATCATCTTTAATTATAATGAAAGTTTTGATGAAAACTTTCGAAGGAAATATCTTTAATTTTTGGAAGTTGAAATATTTCCATCCATAATTAGGAACTTAGAATCAATCCAACGCTGGCACTCACTTCTCTAGTGCAACCTTCTCCATATTTGTTTAAACCATGGTTGTGCCGATCATCAAACTATAATATCAATGGTTTAGAGGCGATCTAGGATTTTAAGTTTATGAGCTCTAAATATTAGAGGAAAAAAGTTATTGAGTTCTCGATAAAATATTTTTATATATTAAGTGAATTTTCTTAATACAAATATAGAATCCGCGTCAAACCTACTAGCTAATGCTAGCTCCGACCCAGAATGGGTGTTGCTGAAATTTTCAACACATGGTAGCTTAAACTAATCGTGTTCTTTAATGGAAATTCGAACACGGAAAACTAAATCCTGATTGATTTTAGAATTAAAAAAAAATGAAACAATTTTTTTTTTTAAAGAATTTGAAGAAATAAGATAATG
>NW_026716783.1:0-16646 GCF_029784015.1 Lycium ferocissimum | reverse complement strand
CGGAGAAAAGGGAACCCCAATCCAGGGGAACATCTCCGCCAACCCCCCTCTTGTGGGCCCCGGGCGGCATGAAATGCGGCCAGAAAAAAAATTCGATGGAATATTTTCCGGGCATGAAAAGCATAGCATACAAAAACGAAGTCATAACCGAAAAAGGGGTACGAACGTCGGCCAATCCCGGGAATCCCAAAAGTCCCCAAAGGGCATTCAAATCATACATAAGAGATACAAAAAAAAAGATATGATAATCGGAATGCTAAAATGCTTCGCTTTCTTTTGAAAAACATTTAAAATCCAAACATAGGGGGAATAAAACCACGTCATGGTGACTTTAAACCAAATTTTGGGAACGTACGGCTTAGATCCATAAATAATACGAAAATACCGGAGCGTGTGACCCGATCCTTATATGATATAATAATGCCGAGGAACGTCGGCCCGATTCATAAATAATACGAAAATGCCGAGGAGCGTCGGCAGATCCATAAATGATATAATAATCGTATGCGTCATATTATCACATATCATATCACATATCATCATGTCATCATATTACATCCTTATCCTTTTAATATCTTTGTAAATTCTCGCTCGTGCCATGGGAACACTTCATCCGTAGCTACCTTCGTACAATGCCATGCGGGACAGTGGGACGTCACAACGTAACTCCCAATTGCCTCGGGACACGGGAGGAACATACGGTTGAATCCCGTCCCGGCAGAGTGCTCGATGAAGTATAGATTTGCGGTTCTCACCAAAGGTCTTCTGACGTGACCCGGGGGTATTTCACCGAACAAAGATCTCTCCGTGAGAGCTGTACCAAGAATGTGCGCCACCATGCGCTCCCCATACGTTCGGGCCGGTGCCATTCTTTCTTTCCGTATGGCTCTAAATTTTGCTACGAGCATCTATGCGAGTAATCCATGATAGGGGGGTAGTATAGAAGTGTTCCACGACCCATGCCGCAACAAGAGATCGCACCCTCAAAAGAGTTATGCCCTCTCGACAGGGCCGATGGAGCTCGGAGCATCTCCGAGAATCATAAGGACTAATATCAATTTGTCCGGTCTAGAGAAGATACTCGCCACTGAGTGGCAAAAGGTTGATGTTGATTCGGTAGGCTCTCTTTGGGAAGACCAAGATTCCCAACAAGGCTATGGCAAAGACTCGTGGTCGCATTTTCTCCCATCTTCCGCGGTCACATGCGAACTCATCCCGATGTTGATCAAAGCTTTCTCGACGCCCAAATCTCTAAAACAAAAAGTCAAACTTCACCCGATCATTTTCCACGTGCCTCAAGACCGGGTAGACATTAAATCCCAAAATTTGCAAGAATTTCTCTCCCGATATGAAGGATGGTAACAGCGGCATTCTTCCCTCAAATGGCAAGTCGGTGAATCCACAAATTTCCTCTAGAGTAGGGGTCATCTCGAAATCTAAAAAATTGAAGGTTACACTGGCGGGATCCCAAAATTCTATCAGCAGCTTGGTGAGAGTTTTGTTGGCTTGGATACCCATTAATGACATCAACGACCCCAGGTGTTGCCTGACTTCCTTTCCATGTGCCACTCTTATGTTCCTCCACCAAGTTTGCAGGTCGTGAGGAGGTGAGACTATCATTTGGATATTTGGTAGGTTTTTGTTGATTTCCATCTGAAAAAGAAGGGTAAAGGTTATGATAAGTATTGTTTGTTAAAGAAAATCATCTTGTGTCTTTTAAGGATCATTTCATCAATTCACATAAAGGGTTATGTCATTCGGGTTTCAAACCTTTTGACAAAAGGGTGGATTATAATTTGCGGCGACAATACCTTGGATTGTCTGCTACAAGGTGTATGCGGCATGACTTATTTTTCAAGAATAAGATTTTTTTTCCTAAGAGTTTCGGAGTGGAATTTCGAATGTACGCGAGAAGGTACGTAGTAAACTACCGTACCGACTCGAAACTAGAGAATCCAAAGAAGGGGTGGAGGTGTGTGGACAACACCTCGCGTGAACCACGGTGTGTGTAAGTGTACGGCCAAAGACTCGATAGAAAGTGCAATGACATTATAAGGGAAGAAAGAATAAAAATAGTGTTTTCTCAAACAAATAAGGAGCACATGTTTGGCTTTGGCTTGCGTCCTTTCAAACATAGCAATATAGCAATTCATAAATAATAGGCGATAAAAATAAATAAACAAACATCCCCCGAGTATCTACTCCTTAAACTAAGTCTACTAAAGTCAAAACCTAAGGTATGATCCCAATGATGCCATTCGTCATGCCCTATTTTTAACGGATTAAAACTAGTTCACAACTTATGACTATGTTTCCTCTGGTTTTGTAAATTTTCAGAGTCGCCACCTAATTTTAGGAAACCATTCGAAAAAAATGTGAACTCCATTTTTAGTCTTTGAAACCTGTGAGACTCTAGGTAAGGGTTTTATTTATCCCGAGGGGAAGGTGTTAGGCATCCCTCGGAGCCTATCCGAGGACAGTCTTTAAACTTAGTTTAATTAACACTAGAGGGAGATTATTATTTCAAATTATTACTTGTCAAAAAAAAAATGTGTTAGAGAAGGTAATTCGAATAAAGTAAAAAATGGGGTGAAGCTATTTTTTTTTTTTTAAAACAAAAATTGTAGTTAAAAATGCATCAGACATATAGAAAATATAAGTATATGTTTAAATTAACGGGGTGCATAATATACTTAGGATATACAGGGCATATAATATAAAAAAAGTTACGTGTATGCAAAATGTTATATATAATATTCGTAACGACTGTGTAATAAAATGTGCACATAGAAAGGGGTATATACGTAAGGAATGTATGGGCTAAAATTGTTTATAAGTAGATACGTAAAAATAGTGCATACGTGTATGCATATGTACATATAAAAATAATTAATAGTATGATTACATAACTAATTAATATAATGTATAAAAATAAATTTGTTAAAAGTAATAATATACCTCCTGCTGTAGGCTTTTTTTTTATTTTTATTTTTTATTTTTGTAAGAACCTGGAATGGGCCAACAGTTGAGCCAAATTCTAATTTTACCAAAAGGATTTCAACATTTGAAATTGTTTTACAGGATGGGCGGTATAAATTACTCGAATATGAGATTTAGGAACTTTCCGACTAGTTTTTAGCTTCAAGAAAAATCTGCAATTTTTGCTTCTTAAAACCTGGAAATTCTAAAGCTAAACAGGATTAGGGAAAAGGGTTACGTTAGAGGTAGTGATATGTTAGAGCAAAACAATTTTTTTTTTCATATACTGATTCTCTCTAACTTTTTATACTAGGTAAGAGGTAGAAATCATTTCTAAAGGGGAATGGGAAAGCAAATTACTACGTCCCGCCATTTGATAGGTAAGGCGTTTTGCAAGGGTAAATACGACCAAACAAATAATCAACATAGTACATAAGAGAAAAGTGTTAGTTAATGATGACAAGCAACACAAATAAGCAGACAAAAACAAGACTAAAAGGAGAGGGAAGCACTAGATCCTCCTATAGGATCCGACACCACTCGAGAAGCTCCAAGAAAAACTAGACTCTATCGAAGGACCGTAACAGCGAACGCAAGCTGATTTGGGCAGAGACGGAGTTCTTTCAAACTCCATGTAGCTCCAACGTGTACATGTAAAAAAAAAAAAAAAAAGGGAAATAGGATTAGAAAGGTAATCTTCATATTCTAGTGTATAAAAGCAAAATATACCATAGTAACACTCTGCATCAATATTAGCACACGCAATCAACTGAAATATGAGGCGTTTGACATATTTTCTCACACCAGTAAATGTACCAATCATACTAAATCCTCTTTAAAGGAGGAATAGGTTTCAAAAATAAAGGTAGATCTGAAAGTTAAATGGTAGTGTTAGTACTGTAGATTACCAAAGCTTTATTCAATTACTGATTGGGTAAAATGACTACTCAAGACCTTTGTTTCTTCTTTCACATGAAGGTGAAGCTTAAATGGACTACAAATATGCAGGAGCTTTAAACTGTTGCACAAAATTAAGCAGAGACTTTACTTTAGCTACCAAAATACCCTTAAAAGGGCTCAAATAATTTTTCATGTAAAAAAAAAAATACCGTAATCGCATGTGCCTAAATGGTAATTACTAAATCAACATCTACAAATATGAAGTACATAGTAAGAGTCCGAAAGACATGGCCACTTCCTGTCATTTTGTCAAAGATTAAGCTCATAGGGTGTATGTGGAACATTTCTTATAACTATTACTTACTAGTAAAGTCTGCAATGGTAAAAAAATTGTACTAGAGAAAGATATCTAACATAAGGAACTGAAGAGAGTTTTGAACATGTTTATGGGCCAACATGGTTGCCTATTCTCACTGTTTTTCATGCTGGTTTTTTAACTAGAAATGACAAACACAGATTCACATAAATACTTCAAAGAAGAGTTTAGACGAGAAATGAAGCTATTGAAACAATTACATGTTTGACAGATTCAATCTTCACATATCAGTAACTTTTTGGTTCAACCAAAAATGATAAATTTTCTTTTTTCTCCAATCAAAACAGTGACTTTTTAACCCGAAAACAGTAGCTTTTTAGTTTAAAAAAAATACAGTAGCTTTCTTTTTATATCAAAACAGTAACTTTTCCTTATAAATAATAACTTTCTCTCTCGAACAAAACATCACCCTTTTATTTGATCGAACTTAATAACCTTTTCTTTTCAGTTATAAGGCATCATATATTCACATATAGGTTTCTAGATGGAGTCACGGCATAACAATCTTTAAGAGTATTTATAGAAAGAAGATTTAGAAAACCAAGAGATAAAGTTACTTCAACAAAAGCAAATTTCAACTAATGAAAACTTATATAAATCAGTGGTTTCCTCCCTAAATGTTCATAGTTAAGTAAAATAGGTTCTGGCACGTCTCGAAACAAACAGAAAAAATAAAAAATAAACTAGATGAGCGTAAAGGTTAATCACGTATTCGATAAGTTAACGAATCAGTCGTATTCCTCTAAATACCCTTAGTTTGTAATGTCCTTTCACATGCTAATGTCCATAATAGATCATCTGCTATTTTTTTTTAAAACAAAAAGAAACAGACCCGAAAATGTACAGAACACTAAAAAACTAGCCCAAATAATCAAACGACTATATTTATAGTTGTAAACAGAGGATGAGATGAGAAGAAGTTTTCATTTATGTTCAGATTTCAACTTAAATATACTCAAACAAGAATTATCCCATCACCTTAATGATGGTTTATTATAAATTTCTGTGAAAAAGAAGCAAAATCTTTTTAAAATATTTACTTGAACATACGAGAAAACGACAACAAGCAAATACTAAATCGGCGTATAAACTCATATTAGACTCTCACAAATCAGTAGACTTCTCTTATTAAATCGATAATTTCTATCAATCATCCTTCCCACTGATTTATGTTAGAAATAGGATATCGCAGACTAAAACAGAGGATCAGCCAAGCGACGAGGTTAAGCATATATTCGATGAAGTTAGTTGTTTCACGCTAATTTACAACAAAACGAGGAGCGAACACATCCCAGCCAACCAAACCAAATAAACGACGAGAAATACTTGAGCGATTACATTTCTACTTTTACAAAATTGAAGACGAATAGAAAACGAGTACGATTACCTTCTCCGTGACAGCGAACTGAGGCTAACGTTGTCGTCGAGTCTCCGAATCCGCTCGAGGTAATTTGTTCGGCCGAGAATCACCGAAATTATGCAACCAAAGAACTTACAAGTTAAAACGAGATTTTCCGAAAATAAGAATCTAAAAAAAAAAACAGTGGGGAATTTCCGGTGGCTGAATTTTTTGAAAGTAAAGAGAGATCCTTTTTTTATTTTTTATTTTTTATTTTTTATTCTGAACATAAGGGGACTCAAACTGTAAAAAACTTGTGAAATAAAGGGACTCTTTTTTTCCAATTGTTCGACCCTCTCCTCAACAGCCCATAGAGGCAGGTATTTATAGGCAAAGCTGAGGGGGCTTCCACAACTTCTACCAAGGGCAAATTGCCTTTAAACTTCGAATTAAAATCGGGTGGGAAAAAAAAATCTGAAATTTCAAAAGATGAAATGATGAAGAAAAGTGGCGGATTTTCACCTTTTCAGATGGGTTTGGTGGATGTGGATTTGTTGGGATTCCAAATCCAGTGGATTCGCGGGTTTATCCACCGGATTAAACAAAAAATTGACCTTCAAATCGACGGCTCACTGCACTCATCTTCCACCGATGTTGACATGACGCTTTACCGGCTCCTTTCGGCTCTGCCACCACATCAATCGAAGGGGAAAGAGACGTGGTAGCAGTGGAGGTGGTGGGAGTTTCAAACCCACAGATTTCACTATTTTTTTTTCGATTTAAGAGAGAGAGGAGGTCGCTTTTGCAGTTTGATGGTCGTGGTGGTGGTGAGGTGACGGGACGATGGGGGTGTGGCAGCGTCGGGACGGAAGTGACGGGGCGTGGCAGTGTCGGGGCTTGCGCTGGTTGAAGAGAGAAGAGGTGAGAGAGAAAAGAGGGGTTCGCTTGGTTGGTATGGAAATGGATCGTTTGGTTGAGATGAAAAAAAAAAAGTTAGGGATTTGTTTGGTTAGGCTGATTTTAGTGGTCTTGGGCCGGGTCGGGTAATGGGTTGGGGCGGGTCGGCGGGAATTGGGCTGAGGGGTTATGGGCTACTGATTTTGTTAAGAGAATAAGGGAGATGGCCCAATATTATGGATAGATGACTTAATTTCTAACCCCTTTTTACTTCAATCAATTAATTAAAATATGCTTCTTTGTCTTAATTAATTCCCACAAAAATGCATACCTATATAAATCATGACACAAGTAATTTAATATACGCATTTAGTTTAAAAAATAGAGTAAAAGATGATTAATACAGTAATATGTAGGATTAAAGGAAAAATGTCAATGCCAATATCGATGTACGAATATCAACATTATTATTGTTATTATTATTATTATTTTTTCGAATGATTTTAAATAAAAAAATGTTTAGTCCCCTTTTTTTTTAATTATAAAAATATGATGTTTGGTCGTTTTTTAAGAAACAATAAGAATGTTCTTAATTTTAGCGAAATATATCTCGAAAAAAATAGTGCAATAATTAGCGAAAATATTCCAAACTCATTTTCGGGGAATTTTCATGACTAAGAAGCATAGTGAAATTAACTAAATAAAAAGGAGGGCTAAAATTGGGTGTCAACAGCTGGCGCATAGCATCATGCTTTCTAGGAGGAAGGACTTATCTCTGAATAGTGCGACAAACTGGAATGGGTGAGTGGAAGTGAATATGCCTATTATAAGTTGTCACGACCCATTTTGCTTAGGCCGTGCGGACACTTACCTTCCCATCTCGGTCAGTGAACTCTTATCCCAACAATGAACTAGTACATAAATTGAAAAAAGTTAAGTAACGGAAATCAATAAATACATAAGTCTCACGATGTATATAGATAGATAGTAATAAAAAGTGCGGGAGACAGTAAATACCCCCAGGGTCTAGTCTGAATAATACAAGAGCATCTAGGGAGAATAATACAATCTAGAAGTACTAATACATAATGTCTATGTCTCTGAAGTAAAGTAAGATGTGAAAATAAGAGAGTCTTCAAGGTCAGCGGACGCCATGCTCACCCTGGAAACTCGAGTGGAAGTCAAGAAACGATCACCACGGTCGAGAAGAGATCCGACTCCGGGTACTTCGTACGCAGACAAATAACAAATAACGATCGGTAGGCATCATCGGCCTACTAAGTATAGTTAACACAATTCAAAAAATAAGCAGATAAGCAAATAAACCAACCAAGCATGACACAAAGTATCACAACCGAGTATCCGTCATTACCTATTTAAAGCATCTAAACCTGAATATGTCAAGTCTGAGTATATCCAATCCGATCAAATCACCACAACACAATCATCACAATCCAATCATCACAATAGAATCATCACAATCCAATCATCACAACATCTCAATCAAGTCATAATGCAACGCAAAGGTAACAATGGTACGAACGCGATGCCATGCCATGCAAACGAGGTGTACACATGTACTCCGCATGAAAATATTGATGTCTCGATAGCACAACCCAAAGATGACTCGCGAAGTTCTAGTGCCACCCGTCCCGATCCTGCCCAACAGTGACGGGACCCGGCTGTTGCTCACAGAGGGAGCCTCACCGACACCACCCTGGGGGACCCGCAGAGTCCATGCACTAACAACGATTCCGGGATAACATTTAAATCGGCCATGCAACAACGATTCCGGTATAACATCGGAATCGACCATGCAACAACGATGCCCAAAATAGATCATCTGGACATCGCCCCTCACAACACTAAATAAAGAGTCTTCAAATATCGCTTCACACATATCAACGATTCCGGAATTGAACCTCGGACATCAGTCTTCTCACAATCACTCAAGTAAAAGAGTTCATCAAATATCAGTTTCATATAATCAACGATTTCGGAATGGATCATCAGACATCGGCCTTTTTACAATCACTCAGGTAAAAGAGTTTATCAAATATCAGTTTCGCTCAATCAACGATACCGGATCATCACCGGGTATCGGCCATGTATGAATATGAGAGAATGCGTGCAATGCATATGTAAATCGATCAAGTTCAATATCAAAAGTACCACAACGGGGTACGCCAACAAGTACCACATCATAATACCAACAGTGGGTATGCCAACATATATCAATAAGTCAAGTACCAACAGTAGGTACGCCAACAATATATCCAAGTACAAATACCAACTAGGGGTATGTTAATTCTATCCAAATCAAGACGACAAGACAGAACGCGATATCTACCAGCTACACATAGCATCTATCACGACCCGACTATGGGCCATGACGGGTATCCGGGGCTAACCACCGAACACTGCTCATTCTGTTACTTATCTGTTCTCATTCATAATATATATACTTATAATCATAAAAGAACTATAATCATATGAAACATATTTACTTTTATGAACGTAAGCCCTTTGGCTATCAAAATAATATATACATGCATATATACGAAGACCGTGAGACCATACTACCCATTAATCGCGTATCTACGAGCCTCTACTGAGTACTAGACATATGGAAGGGACAGGACCCCGTCGTGCCCAAAATATATATACACAAAAATACTGTCTCAAAATAGCACCGCCGGAATAAAGGAGGGCTCCTGAAATCCGCCAGTAGTCCCATGGATGCGCGTCGTCTCCCTGTCTGCACGTGGGCATGAACACGGCGTCGAAAAAGGACGTCGACTAATATTGTGACCGAGTATGTAAGTCATAAACAATAATAAGACATTAAGGAACTAAGGGAGCATCAAATGAGGAGCGATCTGTAACTGACTGTATCATGAAAGAATAATGCATGCTGGCTTACTCTCATAATCATCATGTATGCATAAATGTATAAGCTGTCCGACCCTATAGGTACGGTGTGATAATTAATAACATTAGCATTAGCCTGCGTCCAGGCCTCCAGCGTCTACCATCTCATGCCGCCCCCACTAGTGGTGTCCCCATGCCATCTGGCCATGTGTATAGGCCACCCGCCATGGCGGTATTTGCCCCGGCCATATAGGCACGGTGTAATATCATCATATGCTCGTCGAATATATTTATCATAACTCATCATAATGCATGCATAAAGACTCATAGACAATCATACTTTATCGGGTGACATAAGGTCGTGAATCCCCCGATTTCATTATGGATTACTCATAAGCATTTCCGCTCACCTTGAAGGAACAAGCATAAGGTGAGTGTATCTAATGATCAACATCAATGGATTACGGATAGCTTCATTAGCTTTATAGGGACATCATATCATAGACTATAGCATCTCTAGACTTAGGCTTGTCATTATCATTATTATACTCGTAGCATATCTCTTATCTCATAGGGCTATTCATGAACAAGGACTCATAATTTTCTTGAAGATGAGACATTCATAAGAAAGGAGGAAATTCATGCCATAGAATTCATGCCTTAGAAAGAAAGGACTAGCCTCACATACCTTTGTCGTTTAACTATTCTATTGCTTGCTCGTTGTCCTTTAATGCACACGTTTTACCTTCAAGAGAATTCGTATCGGCATTAGCTACACAATTATATGAACAGGCTTATTAAAGCTAGAGAAAATTGGGCAGCATTTCCTTTGTTTGTATGACTTCCTCCATATTCCATATCAACTCCCAAACATCCGTAATATCATTCATAATATCATAAATAACAATCATCATTTATCTACATTATCCACATTTCACAATTCCACTTCAATTTCCCCATAATCATGGTCATAATTTACTATTACATTCTTCCATGTATAATGCTCATTCCATGTTCTAAATGTCATTCACAATCTACCTACAATCACCATATATCCATTTTCATGATGCATTCCAAACTACTACTCAACACTAGTACTATTCCCACATTTATGACCCATTTTCTATGTTCTAGTAGAATCCAAGTGTTTCAACTTTTCAATACTTCAAATAATATGAAAAGATCATGAAACTCACCTTTAGATGGTGTAGGAACAAACTTTGAGTGGTAATACTCTCCTTACACCAAAACCTTAGTTCACTTTGGGATTTCTCGACTTAGATGAACTTGGATGAATTTCTTACACTTGATTCACTTGAATTCTTGACATTGATCTTTGATTTCCTTTGTTTTCTTGTGGATGAAGAGTGGAGAATATTCTAGAAAGTTCTTGACTTGTGTGGAATGAAAATGAAATGAATTAAATGAACGTGGGTCTCCTTTTAATAACTTAAAATCGATCCCGTCGGCACCGCCCCCATTTTGACGGGCCGTATAAATTTCTGCGGACCGTCAAAATGGTCCGTAGAACTGCCCAGTCAAAATGGGTCACTGTGACCATTTGACGTCGGGTTTTGCCAATTCGACGAACCGTAGAATTTCCTACGGACCGTCAAAATTCTCTTGGGCGTCAAATGGTCCGCAGAATTTTCTGCCGTATACCGTCGTAGAATGGCCATAACTTTTTACTCAGACATCACATTGACAAGCGGCTTGTTGCGTTGGAAACTAGACTCGATGAAATTCAATTTGGACAAAATAAACACACGAAAACTCCTCATATTATAGGAGATATTCCCCCACCAATGTGGACCAAAATTTTGTCCGAAAATTTTGCTAAGTTTTACCAAAGTTCCCATAAACTCAATTCCTTTATTTGTTTGTTCTTAAATCCTTATGGAACCTTCTTAACACTTATTTAACACTTTATTAACAATCCAAGGGACATTATAACTCTTCTCCAAAACTTCAGTAAGTCATCATTAATTCGATACTCGTAAATCTTGCCCGACACATGACATATACTTTACTTTCCTTAACAACTTTCGTCTCCTACTTCAAATGTCTTTGAAATCTTAATTAGGACCATTAAAGACTATTTATTGCTTGCCCAAACATCATATACATCGTACCCTTCATTAGTCTATTCACTGCACGCTAACGGGAAATTTTTCGAGGTGTAACAGCATCAACCATCAAAATGGACCAATCGAGCACACATAACGGGGTGGCTAGCCCCAACACACATCAGGGCCCAACCTAAGGCAATATCCATCCCAACTTCATACCCGAAGGTTCACATGCTGTCTCTGACATTATAATCTAAATATGTGATTCACTATACGAAGTCTCACTACAGATAAGCCATAACCTACCTGGACTGCCGAACCGCAACACCAACAAGTCACTCTTTTGCCTTGCCCTTCCTCTGAAGCTCAGAACCAAAGTAGTCTAAGCATAATAGAATTCTATATTAGAAATCATAAAGAATGATACCCATATTGCTACTATTTCAATTAGGTCAATTCTAACCCTAGAAATTGAGAAAACTGGCCCATAAGGGCAAAACGAAAAATTCGCGGGCAAAATACCAAATTAAGTACTAGGTGATCATAACCCAACAACTAATTATTGACTTAACTCAAGAATTGGCCTAAATCTGATTTCAAGTAAAAACGCCCAAATTGGGTATAAACCCTAAGTCTCCAAATCCGAAATTCAATGTTAAAAGTGGAAGATACGTGATTAATAAGCTTAGATTCTTCAAGTTTTAGCATAACCACCATTAATTATCATTAATAATCTAGGGAAATGTTCTTCAAAAACCCTCTCTCAAATTCCATCTCTAAGGGATTGTTAAAGGGAAGGGGGAAATCTAAGATGATTGTGATGTAGGAAAGGTAAAGGGTTAGGAAAGTTTTACCTCCAAGAATTTCTTCAAATTATCTCCAAAAAGAGTTTCTCCAAGCTCAAATATCGAGATGAGAAATAATGAGGGTCTAGGACTTATTTAAGGCACATTTAATGAAAATTGATCGTTCGTCACCGCCACGGTGGACAGCATAGCCGGCGGCTGTGGTTTGCCGCCGCCCAAGAAGGGCCAACTGTTACACCTCGGAAATTTCCCCTTAGCGTACAAGTGAATGGAATAATGAAGGGCATGATGAATATGAGGTTGGATGAGTCGGAAATAGTATGTGATGGTCCTAACTGAGACTTCCAGAGGCATCCGAGTTAAGGTAAGAAAGTTGTTAAGGAAATCGAGTTATAAGTTAGTGTGTTGGATGAAAACCATGAGTATGGGGTTAGTGATACCTTAAGGATGTTATGGAGAAGAGTTATGACGTCCTTAGATCGATAATGAAGTGATAAACAAGTGCTAAGAAGGTTCCATAAGGACGGGAGATCAAACGAAACGACGGAACCATTCCCGTGGAACCGCGAGTTCCACGGCCATGTTCCACGGACGAAGACCATGTTCCACGGCCCGTGATGTGTCCGTGGAACAGCCAACAGAAAGAGTGGCTGGCTGGTCGTGAACCACGACCAGCCCACGACCAACAAAGGTTCCACGGACCGTGCTTATCCGTGGAAGTCCCATCGGTCAACCTATTTCAAGTCTTTAAATGTGAGTCCACTTCTCATTTATTTCATTCCCATTCACGACTTCAACCTCTCCACACCTCTAGAACTTTCTAAAGATTTCATCCACGAAAAACTAAGTGAATCAAGGATCAATAACAAGAGTTGAAGTGAATCAAGCTTGAAAACTCCATTAAAGCCATCAAAGTCAAGGAATTTCAAGAAAAGGTGAAGTAGGGTTTTTGTGAGGAAAGGGTATTATCAACCAAGGTTCATTCCCCTACCATTGGAGGTAAGTTTCATGATCTTTACATGTTGTTTGACATATTATTAAGGTGAAGCACTTAGATTATGAAAGAGTATGAAAAATGGGTCATAAATGGGTGGATTATGTCATTGTGGAATAGTAGTTGAGAGGAATCATGGAAATGGTTATATTGAGATTTTAAATGTGTTATAAATGACCTATAGAACATGAAATAAGTATTGGATATGAAAGAATACGACGATGGACTTTAGTCATGAATATGGAGGATCAAGTAGAATTGTGAGATACGAATCATACGAATAAATGACGATTGTTGTTAGCGATATTGTGATGATTGTTATAAATGTTGGGAGTTGATATGGAATATGGCGGAAAGAGTATAAACAAGGGAAACGCTGCCCAAATTTCTATAGCTTTAGTAAGTATGCTTTTCGCGACGATATAGCTAACGTCGATACGAATTCTCAAGAGTATAAACAAGTGCATTAAAGGAGAACGAGCAAGCTATAAAGTAGTTAACGACAAAGGTACGTAAGGCTCTACCCTTCCTTCCAAGGCATGAATCCTATGCATAATTTTCCTCTTCTATCATGAATCTTCTACGCTTCTAGAGACGAAAGGTATAACTACGAATAAATAGACGGATAAGAAATACGCCATGAATACGATAAGGACTCTAGAGACCATGATATGATATTCTCACGAAATCAATAATGATGATCACGATCCATTGGCATTCTTTCTTATATGTACTCACCTTAAATTGTAATTCCCTTCAAGGTGAGATATGACGCTTATGCTTATTCTATAATATGATCGGGGTTTTACGACCTTAGGTCACCCCGACATAGGTATAGTTGCCCTTACGTTCAAGTGAATGTCTTGATGATATGTATATGCATATGTAACTAAGGATGCTAAAATATGATAGAACGATAACAAGTCCATGACGATAAATGTAAAAGTATGATATGCATGATGATATGATTCCACCGCGCCTAATGGCCGGACATGTCACCGCTACGGCGGGCTATTATTCCACCGCACCGAGAGGGGACATGATCACCACTAGTGGGCTGCGATGGGTGGTTACCCGGACGCGGGTAACGATATGGTGATGTATGATTGATGTGATGATGCTTGCATGTTATAATAGTGTATATGATATACTTATGCATGATGTATGTACATGAAACTGGTTCATATGTGTGCGGAGTACCTGTGTTATATCCTCATCTCGGAACCTATGATTTCAGCATTATGTTTATTTCATTTACGCCTTGCATACTCGGTACAATGTTAAATACCGACGTCCGTTTTTCTTTGGACGTTGTGTTAATGCCTACTGTAGGCAAGACGGTGCCGACCATATGAGCTTGTGGGCGACTTATGAGCACTCCATTGTCCGTGAGGTGCCATCGATTATTCTTTTGGTACATGTACGTATATATACTCATGATTGGGCACGACGGGTCCCGGCATCGTCCATATGTCTAGTACTCTAGCAGAGGCTCGTAGATACGTACGCGTGGGTAGTATGGTCCCGTACGGTCTCCATGTATATGTATGTGTATATGTGTATATACTATTTTGATGGCCTAAAGGTTTATGTTTATACAAATAATTAAGTTTCCAATAATGATATGTTTCCATGAAATTGAGCGTATATATTATGTATGAAAGGTTATGGGTAATGGGACGAGTGGTGTTCGGTGGTTAGCCCCGGATACCCGTCATGGCCCGTGGTTCAGGTCGTGACACCAACATTACACATGGCCGCCCCAGCGATCATGACACTACCACAGCGGTACCGCTGGGGCGGCTCTGGTGCGGCCTTTGCGGGCACCAGACACCAAAAATCCCTGAATTCTCTAAGTCTTTAATCGAAATCTCGGGTTATTCCCGAGGCCATCTGCTCACAAAACCAAACATAGAGACCTACACAAAATTACGTTGCGAACGCGCTTGTGGTCTCAAAATTTCCAACGGAGGCCTCGTTGACCGAGTCAACTCCCGATGCCTTAATTCTAATTTCCCATCCTAAGTCCCGAAATGCATCCGAATGCATTGGGAACCAAACCAAATACCCACACAGGTTCTAAACAACCATCCGGACCTCCCGGAATCGATTGAATTTCGAAAAAGATCCGTTTGCCCAAAAGCAACTTTGGATCAGCCATTTTTCACTTTAAGCCTATATTTTCACCAAAGTTGCCCGAATTCGGTCTAGGCACCCCGAGATGCATATCACCGGTCCCCTCGGGTCAAAACCGAGCTAATCAATGCTCAAGAACGGTCAAAAACGCCAAAAGAACTATAACGACCAAACGGGTTGTTACATCAGATTCAAATTGAATCGTTGCTCGTCCTCGAGCGAAGTAAAGAAGGAAAGTAGGGAAATACCTGAATCAGTGAACAACTGGGGATAACAGCTACACATATCAGACTCAATCTCCCAAGTAGCCTCTTCTACAGGGCGGTGCTTCCACTACACCTTTACAGAAGCAATCTTCTTTGACCCCAACTTCTGAACCTGTTTATCCAAGATCGCGATAGGCTCCTCCTCATGCATCAAATTCTTATGAAGCAATATAGAATCCCATCATACAATGTGGGTACCATCGACATGGTATTTCTTCAGCATCAAAACATGAAAGACCGGATGAACTCCTGCCAAGCCTGGCGGTAATGCTACCTCATAAGCTCCATCGCTAATATAGTCCACTATCTTAAACGGACCAATATCCCTGGGGTTCAACTTGCCCCTCTTACCATACCTCATAACACCTTTCATGGGTGAAACCTTCAATAAAACCTAGTCACCAATAAAGAAACTTCAAATCCCTGACCTTTCAATCTGCATACATCTTTTGCCGACTCTGAGCTGCCACAAGCCTGGCCTTAATAACTCTCACTCTATCAAGGGACTCTCTCAATAGATCCGTGCTCCCAGCTCGAGCCTCAAACCCTTCAAACTAACCAATTGGAGATCTACACCTCCTACCATATAAGGCCTCAAAAGGCGCCACACTAATACTCAAAGATAACCTTGTTGTGCAAATTTACCAAAAGGAATCGTCCAAACCACCAAATCAATAAACACGCCCAATTGTCCTCGAGCACCCGAATTCCGCCCGGGGCCGGGCCCTCTTCCGGGGGGGAAAAATATACTAGTCCAACGGGCACCCCTCAGAAATGCTCTAAAAAATAAATGCCGATCGTTCCAAAAAAGGATCCCTGTAATCTCCAAAATCCCGAATATACATCTTCAACTTTTTCCGCGATAAAACCCCAACGGAATAAAGGAGCGGACTTGTCAATCGATCCCCTATCCCCAAAAGAAACAAACTTCCCGGGGCCAAATCGGACAAAATCCTGGGAACCCCTTTTACTCGGAAGAGGCATCCCAAAGCACCCCAGGTCCCGGGGCCCTA
>NW_026716782.1:0-16471 GCF_029784015.1 Lycium ferocissimum | reverse complement strand
ATATGCCATACAAAATATTCACAAAGATCCAATAGAATAACCAAAACGAACTATTATTTATAAGCTAAGACAATAGTCCAATCAAGTTTTCTCCGAATGTCACTCGAAAACATATCAACGTAACTTTAAAAAATCATAACTACGTATCGGAATCATATACATAACAATCCTCATTTCGACTCGGCAAATAAGTAAGTAATCATACTCGGGGTCGGGATGATAAGCATATTAAGTTCTTTCGTAAAAGCCATTAGAACTATCCAAAGGAAAGTCGCGGGACCCACGGATGAGCGTCAACCCAATCTGAGCCCGCTTATGGTAGTTATAGGCATTATACGTTACAGAACCTCCTATGAGCATATTGAGGCGATCCGGTTCTGTCTATGAAAGTTACGGCCATTTTTTGACGTAGAACTCTTTTAAAGACCAAAATCTTTATACAATGTTTGAAATCCAATCTTACCAAAGACATAGGGACCATGATATTACTACATTAAGAATGACAACGTTAAGAGGTAAAGAAGAATCGTAGACATGCCCGGATCGTAAGAGTAGAGTTTCCTCGAGGCTCGGGTCATAGCCTATTTACGACTAAGACATGCCAAAAGAAAGAAAGAGTAAGCTTTACATACCGTCTCCTTCCGAAGCTAATTCAAACTTACATCGCGGACTTCCCAAGATCTACAATACGTCATTAATTACCAAACATTAGCTAAAGGCATTTAGGAATCCGATTCCAAGCGAACACCAAATTCTACAGAAATTTGGGCAGCATTTCCCTTATAAATACAACAACCCCGAGAATTCAACTCGGCCAAATTCATCAACAACAATACCAACAACCATACTAACAACATCAATAATCAATTCAAAACGCATTCGAACATTAATAATTCTTCTCCACATATTTCGACAACATTCCAATTATGTCCAATACAACTACATACATACAAACCACTATATAATCAAACTAACACTAAGGCTCACACGTTCAGTTACTAATCCGAAACCATTCAAACAATATTCAAGAACTCTTTAAAAAATTCACACAATATTTCAAACAACCCAACCAACACTCCAACTCACCCGAAAGACACCCCCAAACCCGAGAACAACACAACACACATTCCTCTCTCCCGATTCATGAATTACATCAATACTCCACACTTAAACAATGTCATTCTCTTAAATATAAAAATTACATTAAATTCACGTTAACTTCCAAATCAGCCCATAACAATTACAACATCAACTTGAATCATTAAACTCTCATTTTTATCCTAGAACTCATGACAACAACAACCAAATTACCACATAAGATCAATGCATTCTTTGCTACACAAGGGAGGTATTCGGCACACCACCCCAACATGCCAACTTCATGATTTTCATTCATTTCAACACTCTACAACAACTAAACATACCAAATACAATTAATTCATCACTCCAACACACCACTACATACACACGGCCAAACACCCACACACACAGTTCAACATCAACATCCATATTTTCATGATTTTCCTTCACTTCTACATACTACGACACACATAAACCATCCATAACATATAAAAACAAGATTAAACCTTACCTTTCTTCTTAACTTCACAACTTAGTTAAGGTTGGCAAAGGATGAAAACGAGCAGTTTGTTGACTCAAACAACAACTCCACGTTAACAAGGACCCTTCAATTAGTTGACTTGCTAAGAGAAAATATTTTTGTGATGAAGATTTTTGGTCTTCAATTTTTCATCCGCCATTGTCGAATGGCCTTTTCTTGGCTTCTCCAAGTTTCTTGATTTTTCTCTAAGTGTTGAAGATGAAAAGTGTGATGACTTAGTCATCTTTCACTACATATATTAGGCTTCCATGTGGCCATGGCCCACACCCCATGTGGCCGGCCACATGCCCCTCTTTTTTTTTTTTCCATTTTCATGAACTAATTACTTTCCAAAAATAACTTTTGACCCCAAACTTCCTTAATATTCCATGCCACAAAATCATAAGCAACTCATGTCTTAAAACGAGATCATGGTTAAAAGTCTCGACTTCATACCCCGGAATAATCTTGTCCCTAACTTATCGTAGTTAACCCAGATTGTCCCAATGTGCAAAATACGGGATATAACATTTTAGCAAGGGGTCTCAATTGGAATTTAAGCATTTATATCAAATATATTTCAGCGTCAATTGTTTCCATCTTATACTTGCATTTCTCTTACCCGCTTCCCCCCTTAAGGGTGTACTTATACCATTATCCGTTTATATTCTGCTCTATTTCCCTATTTCCAATTTCAAATTCCTCCGATCCCCTTTTTTTTCAATCCACATAGTACTGTACCATATCCATTTCTTTTCCCTATAATCTATAACTTTGATTATCCACGTACGAAACCTTGACAAAATCATGAAGCGATGAGAACCTCTCTATATATAGTACAAACTCTCATCTGATAATCTGTACTCGAGTAATATGACCAGCGTAGCAACTCATCCAAGGCCACATTCCATTTACTCCAATCGATAATTAACTGGTACTTGTAGTCGTTCCAATCTCAATTAGGTAGCACCTATATCCTGATGATAAATGTCCAAAGTCCTCTTGTAACATTATCTTTATCCCAACCTATATCATCTATTTCCTTTAATCGATCTACAATACATCATTTGCTCCTCAAGCCTACCGTCTTTGTCCTTTAAGGATTCCACTATTTTCGAGGTGAAGTCGTGTACGCGTAGTACTCCTTTATACCTTATGGCCTTTCACCCTTGTTGTGTGCTCAGTACCGACTTCTAACTTACTCAAATCATCTCAAATTTTACTTTAATGATAGCCTTATCTTATCACCTTGTCATCGTACCACACCTTTAGATTCATAACTATATATTCCCCTTTCATTCCATACTCGTACTTAATTAATTACGTCTATCTTAGGTGCTCCCTTTAGAATTCCCTTATCATTTCTCCCGTTTATGTCTATCTTTTATTCTGTACACGAAGAATCTTATGCCACCTCTGTATCCTTCGAAACACATTACTTCCGCATAATCCTTTTCTCCTTTTCAAAACGTATTCTGTTCATCCATGTTTATTCTTATCATACCAGTAATTTTCTAGCACTCATTCTACCTCGTTTCTCATCTTTCTATAACTTGGTCTTTCACAGTTCCGTCACTTATAGTACTCGTGTCCTCAACTACACATGTCGTGACCTATCGCTACACTGTTATTTCGCTTTCTTCTCATTTCCTTCTTTCAATTAACTCCTCCTTCTCTGGTGCTCGCTATCATTTCCGTTACCACATAATCTTTATTCTGAACTTCCCCTATAGAAGGACTTTATAAATCTTTCTTATTCACTTTACAGCTCGCTTTTATACCGTAGTCACATAGATCACGTCATATCTTTTAGTCACTTCCTCACTAGGATTTACTTACTTTCATAACAATCTTTATTATATCCACATTATACCCTATTCATATTAAATCGTATGGTGTAATACTTCTTAACATTGTGCCTTTTCTAGTCCATCTTATCCTTAATGTCTCATCAATACTCTCGTCTCAATCATACTATTACTTCTTTTAACTATAAGCTCGTTGTAATCTATCCCTGCTTATCAATACAGTCGGTACCTTAATATAACTCTCTATCAAGGTTTGCCAACCTTTTCTAAATTATCTCTTAGCACTGCTGTCACACCCCGGTCTTACTAGGGTGTGATGGGCACCCGACCCCGTATTCGGAGCCGAGCGAACCCGCTAACTCTTACTACGCATATGACTTCATGAATCAGTTAGAAGTGAATACATAGAACATTTTTTTTCCATAAATAGAATCTAACATCCTAAAAGACTCGTGACACGAAACGTGATAGCATATCGGCCGTTGGAGCCGCTTACACATGACAACCCAATACCCACGACTCTGTCTGCAAAGTCTCTAACTTCGAACAAGACATCATGGCATAGCACGCTGACTCGGCGACACTCCAGAACAAATGGAGATTGCCAACTTCGCTGGAACATCTTCTATCCTGGCTTCTATCCGTCTGGGTGTACCTGCGCGGCATGAAACGCAGCCCCCCGAAGAAGAGGGGGTCAGTACGAGCGATGTACTGAGTATGTAAGGCGTGAATAGTAACATAGTAAGAAATGAACATATGAATATCAACTGTGTGGAAATATAGAGCATATCATAAGATCAAGAGGTAACCTGTACATGTGAATGCCTCTGGAGGCGAATACCATACATGCTTGTTTTTTTTTTTTGAAAAAAGAACATTTCTTTTCATAGACATAGAAAATAGAATTGTGTCATATCATGTTATAGCATATCATAGTGTATCATAGTATATCATAGTATCATAGCATGTCGTAGTGTATCATAGTATCATAGCATGTCATAGTGTATCATAGTATCATAGCATGTCATAGTGTATCATAGTATCATAGCACCGAACAGCGTCGGCTCGCCCACATTGCGCCGAAATACTCCGGCTCGCCCATAAATCCAGCGTCGGGGCATCCCGCGTCCGGGATGATAAACCAGCTGACCAGGTGGCAATGAAACATAGTTCCCTTCCCATTTTCCATGTATCCCTACCCCCCACCCCATGTACATATACATTTTTCATATCCATATGTTATATAAGCATGCAGGAGAGCCCAAGAAAATCATGTATCCATCGGAGTGACGTAAGGTCGGGAACCTCCGATTATATTATAGAATAACTATGGGCGCTTGTCTCACCTTGAAGGAATGGTTAATATAAGGCGAGACTATTAGTGGAGAGTAATATCATGAGAAAATATAAAATAGGATCATAGGGCATCGTTTCATATACTTGGAGTCTTTAAAGGAAAACATTATTCATGAGTAGAGTTGAAAATTCAAGAAATAGCTTAACGTTCTCATCTCGTCACTGGAATCATAGACTTGGAACCCTTAAATCATAGAATCATCATGGACATAGTTATCACGTAAACATTTTCTTCCTTGACATCATCCATGTCATTGTAAAACATGTTCATAGCCATCATAAGAATATCCTCGTTAGCATAGTTATAGTACTTGTCATTTGATGACGGTATAAGGATCAAAAGTTTCCATCGGGTTCTGCTTCAAGATAAGTCAAATGGTACAATAAGGAAATCCGGGAACAATGGGCCCACCTCGGGTCAAATGAGGCGGCGTATCAAATTTACGTATATTACGATTTATGGCGTCACTTGTGAGGATCTTAGGGTAATCGGGTCCTATTTGTGTAAGTTCTGGATGTTTAGGAAGTTTTTCCGACATTTCACGCATGTTCTAATTCAATTCTCCGAATGAATAGTAGTTAGTTTCAATCTCGGATTTCTAGGAGAGGAATTATCCCCGAGGCCCGTGTCCAAACCTATTACGTCTAAGACATGCCAAGAAAGAAAAGTGAAGCCTTACATACCTTTTTCCGCTTCTTCCGCTACTCCAAATTCAGGTTGCAAATCCGCCAAAATCTACAATTTGGTCATGTTTACCAAACATTGATTAGTGCATTTAAAATTGGGTTCTTAAAATGACACTTGGCTACCGAAATTTCGAAAGACTTCCCCGTAAATACATCGTTCCCAAAAATAATCTTGGCCCATTCTCATCAACAACAATCCGGGAATTCAACCCGGCCAAACTATCAATCATAATGGCACAACCATACTAACAACTTCCAATTTCAATCCAAGTCTTCCAAATGCCATAAGAACTCCAACAATACATTTATTTCTTTCAAACTCATAAACTATATCAACAATTCCATACATTTACAACATTATTTCTCACAAATTCAAGAAACTACATTAAGATCACCTTAACTCTTAAATCAGCCCACACAATGACCACTTCCATTTGAGTCATCAAACCTTCATTTTCATCACATAATCCACAACAAACAACAACCAAAATACTACATAGAATTAATTCATCACGTTCCACCGAAAACAGCCCCTACACGGCTAAGATTCAACATACATAATTCCATGAAGTTCATTCATTCCTACATGCCAAACATGCACAAACCATTCACAACAACATCAACCAAACACTAAATAAAATTAGTTCTACACTTCTATACCATACTACATATTTTCGGCCAAGCACACACACACCATATCTTTATGAACTTCATCCATTTCAACACATCACAACACACTTACACGCCCATAACACATGCAAGAAAGGATAGAACCTTACCTTTCCCTTCAATTCTCCTTCTCGGCCAAGACTCCATTTGCAAGAACGGATGGTTTTCTTGTTCCAACAACCACTCCACGTTAACGAGGGCCTTCCAATTAGTATGAAAGCAAGAAGAAACAAATTTCTCATGATCAATTCCCATGGGGCTGGTTCGGCCAGCCCCTTGTTGGCCGTGGCTCTCTCTTCTTTCTTCTTCATGTTTCTTGAAATTTCTAAAGTGGAAATGATAAATTGTGCCTTGTGTTATTATCACACATATATATATATAATTATATAGGCACATGGCCGGCCACCTCCCCATTTTTTTCTCCAATTTTCTAGATTTTTCTTTTTCTTTCTTTCCCTCCAAGTTTCTTCAAACTTCTTGAATTTTTCCTTTAAGTCACAAAAGATGAAAAGTTATCTTGCTTGCCTTGTCATCTTTGTTTTCATGCACATTTAGTCCCTACAAATACAAGGTGACCACATGTACCTCTTCATGGCTTGAGATAATTGGCCGACCATGGGTGGGACCCACGGCCACTTGGCCATCCTTGGCTATTTCATGAAATATTTCCTCCAACTCTTAACTTCTAATTTTTTTCCTTATTCCAAATGTACCCTTCGTACTCCATGCTAATAATATTATAAGCGACTTGCGCATTCAACCAACCCAAAAAATATAACCTCGTCCTCAACTTCCCGCCATTAACTCGAAATATTCAAATGTACAAAACGCGAGGTATAACAACCGCAAACCCTTTCCAAATTCTTCTTACCATCTCAATATCGACCTCTTAATTGCCATTACTATCAATTCAACAATTAACTTCTTTCTCGAGGTCAGCCGTACTCGTAGCTTAGTCAAATGTTATCATTACTATTGGCATGACTTTTCAAGACATATTACAAACCTATATCTCATTCTCTCTTTATTTCTAGAAAATTTTTAGCAGAGTTTCCTCCGTAATTGTTACTATCTCAAACCACGCACGCGGTGAAATACCAACAATGCCTCACGGGGCCAATATATATATATATATATATATATATATATATATATATATATATATATATACATCACCGCCACACGGGGCTCCCAATGTCAACAACAAGATTAAAATGATGAACATACCTCGTATGCCCAACTCAAACCGCACCCCGTTGCACTTTCTTATTTACTTTCCCTTTTAATCTTCAACTTGTATTTCAATCGTACTTCAATATCTTACTCGACATATATCTTTCGTACCTTTGCTTATCTGCGTGCCTTGTAACTTTCAATATCGCTAGTCACTTTCTTCTGTCGATGCCATTCTTCTGCTGAAATCAAAGGTTAGTATAAGGAATCTCATTTCCTATGGCGTGGCTCTATCGCACGATCTTAGATATGAAAGAAAGGTAACATCCTAAATGTCCGTAGCCTCCGTTTATAGATGTGATGCATAACACACCGATAAACAAGACTCTACTAGAAACGCAATGATCTGTAGACACTCCGAGGATGAATGCTTCGATACCACTTTTGTCACGATCCAACCCCGTAGTTTGACTAGTGCCCGAGCTGGACACTCGTATGCACCTGTTAACCATAATCATCCATAACTAGCATAATAAAGAACTTATAAATAAAAAGGCAAGACATCGTCTCAAAATTGTCGCATTATATAGACGTATCGTAACAACCTGTCTCCTAGGGAGTTACAACTTCCAACAGATATCATAGTACATAAGCCGGCAAGGCTATCACAATATACAACTCTCAAAACATATATATATATCTACGCAAGCCGACAAGGTTGCCACTACGCACAACATCCCAAAACATATATATATATGCGCAAGCCGACAAGGCTGCCACTACGAATGGGAACGTCCCAAACATAAAACATACGTACGTAACCGAACAGTCAACTATATACAAACCCACACATATGTCTACAGACCTCTAAGAGTAACAACAGTATCATATGACGGGACAGGGCCCCGCCGTACCCCTGGATAGACACATATGTACAATAAAAGGATCTGTACCCAGAAGCTAGGCTTCGGAATAAGGGAGCACTCCAAGTCAGCTGAACAGAAATCCTAAGCTGGCGGATCGCCAAAGCAAGAATCTGTACCTGCGGGCATGAAACGCAGCCCCCCGAAGAAAGGGGGTCAGTACGAAATATGTACTGAGTATATAAAGCATGAAATACAGTGATCAGGAAGATATCCGAAATAAGAAGTACAGAAAACAAGTACAATGACCAGAATACCAAAATGCTTACCTTTGAACATAAATCATACGTGTCAATATCATACCCAACCTGTTATGGGACTTAGTGACATAATTAGATAATCATCCTGTACATATGCATATATAACGTGTCCCAGCCCTCTAGTGCGAGGGACTCGGTAAATAAAATCATCATATACATGTACATATAACGTGTCCCGCCCTCTAGCGAGGGACTCGGTGAATAAAGCCATCATATGCCCTCCGGCCGCCATCCCCATTTCAGCATATCATCATATACATATACATATAACGTGTCCGCCCTCTAGCGAGGAACTCGGTGAATAATGCAATGAAGTCGCGCACGAGAACATGTCCGGCCGGGACTCAGTGAAAGATGTAACAATATGCACGAGCAGAGTAGTAAGTAACCATATACATATAAGTCATCATTTGAGATTCAATAGATAAGTAAACTAATCAACGCTCGAGTATTAAAATGATAGTCATGTTAAGTTTTCTCTAAACGTCATTAAGAACTATATTAAGGAAAGTCTCAGGGGTCATAGACATGTATCAAGTCAATCCGAGACAACTTATGAAAGTTAAAGACATTATTCATTATAGAATCCTTTAGGAATAGGAACTTTTATGCATCATTTACTACTCAGTCATATAAAAGACTCGAGGGCAATAGCCGATCATCATAAGAAATCAATATCAAGAAGTGAATAGGAATCATAAAACATGCTCGGAACTTATGAATAGAGTTACCCCAAAGCTCATATAGTTTCATACTTACATCTAGGACATGCCAAAAGAAGAAAGGATAGGCTTTACATACCTGTTAGCGACTATCCGTAAATCCGTTCGCCTCGTCGCTCCTTTAGCCTATTTAATATAAGAGTAACGTTATCGTTAGTAACTATATTTTCTAGTTCGTAAATCCGTAGCCCATCGCTTTATAGAACTTGTTCTTTAACTTATACATCCTCGTTTAGGGTTTTCCATTAGTTAAGGGCTTAATGAAAATCGGGCAGCATTCCCCCTATATATTTGCCTAACCCGAATTTCCAATTATTCTCCTGTCAACACAGAAATACCAACAACGGCAATACCAACAACTTCATATCAAACTAGAATTAAATCCATTCTTAAATCACTTCTAAAACAGCCTAATATATATTCTTTTACCGATGCTTGTATATACTTCTTTATTTTCGTATATACATAGTATAACAACAAAATACAACGACAACAACTACGGCCAATCCCACGATATTCCAGACCAGAAAACAATTCATAGCAACCACCAAACAGCCCATATGATAACAACAATAATTTATCCGATTTCCCGGAATTAATTTCGTAGTTCCCATGTCACAATTTAGCTATACCGGAATGAATTTAAATATATTTAGTAGAGGAGAATTATTACCTTATATGCCAAGAAATAATCTTCTTCCACCTTACTTCACTTCGAAGAAAGCCCGGATTCGACAACACAACAAACGGAACAACGCGATCGAAGCAGTGGGCGAAACCCGTACGTTATTTGAGAAGAATTATACTTCGAATAAAATGTAGCCTCCAAGGAGCTACAATTACACGTTAATTGCTACCATGGAGCACAGCCACATGTTATTGCTACCAAGAATATAGGGTGCTTACTTTTTTTCTTCATGAAATCTCAAAGAAATGGTGCAAGAGATAAGCATAAATTCATCCACTTTACACGTGGATTTATTTGGCCCATCCCAACACTTCCCCTAACTATTTAACACCCAAGTGGCCAAGCACCTTATTCATCATATCTATATATGATAAAAGACCACCAGGTGCTTTATTTAGCAAGGTGTCACGTGGAATAGTCCACAACCACTTAGCCGCCCATAATTTAATAAATTGCAAGAATAATTAATTTCTTGATCTCAATCCACCTAAATAAAAATCATTTTTAACACACTTCATATACTCATTATCATACTTATGTGGTAGAACTTTAGTCCCTAGCCTCTTTATACATACACCAAATATTATTCCTAATCACCGTCGTCACACTTGTGAAGTCCTAAATTATTTCGGGACCTTATCTTTGTATACACCGAGTTCTTGATTTTCATGCTTGAATGTGACTAAATCTTCCGACCTCGAGTAAATTTTCTCATGTTGGACGGTCCAATTTCCCTAGTCCAAAAATACGGGGTATTATAGCTTAGACCGTATCTCATCCAAATAAATTTCAAACCTCAACAAAACTTATTTTCTTCGATTTGATTAACTTCTAATATTTACAACACATCTGTACCATCGCTCTAACCACCTATAATCTTGCGGGATAACCTCGTTTCTGTTAATAATATCATTTAATTTGCACGCTTTCCAACGCATGAAAACACGGGATGTAATAGTACCTGTTGTTTCAGTTTGTAGAAAGTAACTGATCCTCCATGCTTAATGGAGTTTCTTCTCTTCCATAATGACCACATGATCACTGCTCGCATTGCTCTATAAATAGGTTGCAATTTTGGTTTTGTCTCAACAGTCCACCGTGGCATGATCATTTGATGTAGACCAACTCCATCAGTGGGAATACCTGCACAAGAAGTAAAAATCTTCCATAACTTGACAGCTATGGAAGATGTTAGAAATAAGTGAGCTACAGTTTCCTCCTTATGATCCTCACAGCACAAGCATCTTGATGGTATATTGATCATCATCCTTTTCAATCTATCATCTGTAGAGATTCTTCCTTTCCACACCCTCCACATGAAAAAGCTTATCTTTATTGGCAACCCTTTCTCCCACATGAGCCTATAGCTGATTTGTTTGCTCTCTTTATGCGAGAAATTCCCATGCGCATTTAATCGAGAATTTGCCATTTGTTTCCAACATCCAACATGGTTCATCATCTTCTTCACCCTCTGGAACTTTGATATTATCCTGTATATGCTGAGCCAATTCTTGATCTAGAGTATCTGTTAACAGTTCCATGATCCGTTGACCATTTTCCACAAACTGTCTAACCTCTATCTCTTCTTCTCTGGCAGCATCAAGAATGATATAATATAGTGCCCCAAGCCTTGTCCAATTCTCATACCAGAAACTTGAAGTTCCATTTCTCAAATACCAAAATATTTGTGGCTCAACTGCATCTCTTATGATTACCATCTTCCTCCAAGTGTGTGATCCTCCTCTATCTACTGGCATAGTATGGTGCCATTTCTTATAGTATTTGTTCAGCATGTAGCTACTCCATAAGCTTCTTCCACATCTGAAATTCCACCACAACTTAGCAAATAGTGCATTGGAGATATCGGTGAGTGATCTAAGACCAATCCCTCCTTCATGTTTTGGTAAACATAATTTGTCCCATTTACCCAATGCTTGCTTTTCACCCCCACGGTATTGCTCCAAAAGAATTTGGCAAATATCCTATGAAGTTGCTTTATCACCCCGAAGGAGGATTCATGCGGATAAAGTAAATATCTTTGGCATGGTTTGCAACACATGATTAACTAGCACATATCTACCTCCAAAAGATAACAGTCTGTTTTGCCAAGACATAATCCTTTTCATCACTTTTTGATCAAATCCTCATAATATATCTGCTTCCTTCTTCCATAAAACACTGGGCATCCTAAATATTTGAAAGGAAAGGATCTATTTCTCATATTAGTATATCTTTTAATCTCGCTATTAACTCGCGTATACCTTGTGATGAACATAGTAACAGCTTTTATCAGTATTTACCAATTGTCCTGAAGCCTTCGCACACTTCCTCAACCTCTTCATCATTTTCTTTAATGAATATCCATCCCCAGAACAGAATAAGATTGTATCATCAGGATATGATAAATGATTGATTTGAGGACTCCATTTTGTCATTCCATAGCCTATGAAACTTGTCTTCTCATGCAGTTTATTTAGACTCCTTGTTAAGACCTCTGCTGCTATAATGAACAATGTAGGAGATAGTGGATCACCTTGCTTTACCCCCCTACTTGATTTGAAAAAACCATGACTTTGACCGTTGATTAATATTGAATACCAGTTGTTTGAGAGCAATCTCCATACCAAATCAATGAGAACCTCTCCAAAGCCAAACTGTCTTAATACTTTAGTCAAAAAGATCCAGGAAAGCCTATCATATGCCTTGGCCATTTCTAATTTGATGACCACATTAGTATGTTTAGCTCTCAAATTAATATCTCTGATGATCTCCTGTGCCAGTAATACATTTTCTGCAATGCTCCTTCCTTTCACAAATCCTGTCTGGTTGTTAGAGATAATATTAGGAAGAACCTTTGTCAATCTATTTTGCAGTACTTTTGACAGTATCTTGTTGGAAAAGGAGCTGAGACTGATAGGCCTCATATCACTGAAATTATTAATCCTCTCCTTCTTTGGTAGTAAAACCAGGTTTGTATGTGTGATGAATTATGGTATCTCAGATCCACAAAAGAAAGCTCTAACCATTTGAAGCACATCCAACTTCATAATCTCCCAGCACTTCTGATAAAAATGTCCCGTGAATGCATCATTCCCACTAGCACTGTCCCCATTGAGTGAAAACACAGCCTACTTTACTTCAATTTTAGTTGGCAACTTTTCCATATTGTTTTGCTGTTCTTCAGTTTAGGAATATTTTTCAACAATGCATAATCCCCTCCTGAATTTTCTTCACTAAACTGTGACTTAAAGAACCTGGTTGCCTCAGAACCAATAGCTACTTCATTTTCCAGCCATGTACCGGTTGGATCTTGTATTCTTTTGAAAGTCAATTTATTCCTCCCCCCCTCACATATGAATGGAAAATTTTTGTATTTCTATCTCCATCATTGAACCATTTCATACCAGCTTTCTGCTTCCAATACTCCTCCTCCAAGTGTAAAAATCTGGTTAGTTCGACTGTGTTCGATGTAACCGCATTCTATTCTCCCTTGAAGCATTATTTTGAAACCGCAACTCCTTCACCTTTATAGTATCTTCTATAGTGGCGATCTGCTGAAAAATATTCCCATAAGTGTTCCTGCTCCATTGAACCAGTGCTTTTTTAAGTTTCTTCAACTTGTAATGAAATACATAAAATGGATTTCCACAGAAGTCAGTAGTCCAGTTCTCCTTTACCACCTCCATAAATGTATGATGATTTGTCCAGAAGTTGAGAAACTTAAAAGACTTGAAAATATGATGTACATTGCTATTACACTCAAGATGAAGTGGTGCATGATCAGAACCATGTCTAATCAGATGAGTCACTGCTGTAGATGGCATGATGTCTAGAACTTGCTGATTCACCAGTATTCTATCTAACCTTTTAAAAATGCACTCTTCGGTTCTCCCATTCCACTGTGTGAATTTGCTTCCGCCGAATCCTACATCAATCAAACCACAACTTTGTATACAAGTAGAAAAATCCAATGTCTCATTGGATGAGACTGGAAGACCACCTTGCTTCTTCTCATCAGAAACTATGACATTAAAGTCCCTTCCTATTATCCAAGGAAGGTCTTGCTGATTTGCTAACTCCACCATAGCTTCCCACAACTCTTCCCTCTCATCTCTAGCACACTTAGCATAAACTACTGACACCAGCACTGATTGATTCAAGGATGAGCGAGTTAGTTGCAAAGTAACTTCTTGTTCTGATTCAGATATAACTACACCAAGCCATTCATCTGTCCGAAAGATCCAAATCTTTCCTGAACAGTTCACCTTGCAATTCTGAAAGCCTAACTTCCTTCTGTACTCAACAATAGCAATAGGATCCTGAAAAGGTTCCATTAGGCCTATAATAGAATAATGATGTCTCCTTTTTAGATCAATTAACCTCTCAAAGGATTTCTGAGTGTTAACTGACCTAATATTCCAAAATAAAGCTTTGTCTATCATTGAGAATTATTGGTTTTGTTCTTACTCCTCCTTGTTGAAACTCTTGTAGCTGGAATACTGGTGCTTCTGACAGGTTTTTGTTCATTTGTTACCTGCTTCAATTTCTGCACACTTCTAGGAGACAAATCTCCCTCCTGTGCTATATCATCAATGTTTCGAGTTAAATCTTCCTCATCTTGGCTATTGAGACCAACTTGTTCTTGTAACACATATTGTTTTTCATGATGTGCACACTCTACTTGTTCTACAGGCAAATTGACAGCCTTGTAACTCTCTGGTGGCCTTGTGACTTCTTTTCCTTCTCTCTCTTCCAATCCCTGATCTGATATAGGAGTCTAATCTTGATCTGCATCCTTTTGTTTTTCTTCATTCTCCTCCAATCCCTCATCTTGATCTGCATCCTCCTGCAACTTCACCTGATTTATCTTCTTCCAAACCTTTCTCCATGTTTTTGTGTATTAAGGTGTCACCATCTTCTTCTGATTCATGTTCCTTCTCTTGTCTAACTGTAGTATTTGTGTTCATCTTAGACACCTGTTGAGACAAATCTCCCCTTTATCATTGAGTTATTTACCAAAGTTCTGCTCAATCTATGCCTTCTTGATTTCCTCTCCACCTATCACGACCCCACTACGGGCCATGATGGGTATCCAGGCTAACCACCGAACACCGCTCATCTTGTTACTTATCTGCTCTTATTCATAATATGTACTCATAATCATAGAAAGCTATTTGCATTTGAAACATATTTGCTTTTATACACATAAGCTCTTCGGCTATCAAAATAGTAGTAGACATATGCATGCATATACATGAAGACTCTGGGACCAGACTACCCACACATGCGTATCTACGAGCCTCAACTAGAATACGAGACATATGGACGGGACAGGACCCCGTCGTGCCCAATCATGAATATATACATATATGTACCAAAAGAATAGTCAATGGCACCTCCGGAAAATGGAGTGCTCTCAAATAAGCTACTATCTCCTATGGATGCTGCACCGTCTCCCCCTACCGTGGGCATGAACACGACCGTCCAAAGAAAACGGACGTCAGTACGAATATTGTACTGAGTATGTAAGGCAGGAATGAAGTAAGCATAATAAGGAAATCATAAGCCATGAGATGAGGATACGACCTGTGTACTCTTGTAAGTATAGATACATTCATCATACAGAAGCATATCATGTGCATTATCATAGTGTATGCCTTACTATGTCACATATATACATCATCATACCATACATCATCATATTAATCATATATCATCATGTCGTTAACCGCGTCCGGGTAACCATCATCATATGCAGCCCACTAGTCGTGTCATGCCCGGCCTGCAGGCTCGGTGTAAACATAGCAGGCCCGCCTTAGCGGTGACATGCCCGGCCTTCTATAGTCGGTGTAATCGTATGCAAAGCCCGCCTTAGCGGTGACATGCCCGCCATTTAAGGGCGCGGTGGAATCATGTTATCGTCATACACATCATGCATTTGTTGTCATACATATCACATCCTTTATCATTTTCATTCATTTAATAAACATATCATGGCCTTATCATAACTTAACATCATCATACACATATCACCAAACATACATTGGAACTTGAAATCAGCTATGGCTATATCGGGGTGACATAAGATCGTAGCCCCCGATTACATTATGGAGAAATCATGGTCGTTATATCTCACCTTGGAGGGACTACATTTTAAGGTGAGTACACACGAGGAAGACATTAATGAATTGTAATCAACATCATTAGCCTCGTAGATCCATCATATCGTAATCTCTAGAATCTTTAGACTTACTCTTATCATTTTTAATAATCATACTCGTAGCACACCTCTTATGTCATATGGCTATTCATGAATAAGGGCTCTCAGCCTTCTTAAGGGTGAGAAATTCATAAGAAGGGGAGGAATTCATGCCATTGGACTCCTGCCTTAGAAAGAAAGGATTAGCTTCACATACCTTTGTCGTTTAACTATTCTATCGCTTGCTCGTTCTCCTTTAATGCACTCGTTTATACCTTCAAGGGAATTCGTATCGACATCAGCTAAAGAATCATAAGAACGTACTTATTAAAGCTAGAGAAAATTGGGAAGCATTTCCTTTGTTTATACTACTTTCCTCAATGTTC
>NW_026716781.1:0-16312 GCF_029784015.1 Lycium ferocissimum | reverse complement strand
AAATTTTTCCCAAAGGGTGAAGATGATGAAAATGACCCTTTGAGTCATCTTTTATTATACATATATTAGGCTTCCATGTGGCCATGGCCACAAGTCATGTGCATGGCCACATGATCAATTTTTCATGAAACTTAAATTTCCAAATTTTCACTTTTGGTCCCCAATTTTCATGAAATGTCCAACCTTCCATAATTCACTTTTAACCCCAAATTCCTTAATATTTCCATCCAACAAAATTCATAAGCAACTTATGGCTTAAAACAAAATCGGGAAAAATAACCTTGTCTTTAACTTGTCGCAACTAACTTAAAATATTCCGACGTACAAATGCGAGATGTAACATCTTTGATGGATTGACATCCCTCTTGGATATTAATCTCTGGATAGCAGATTTTGTGTCTTTTTGTGCCTACACCAACTCCTCAACCGTGTTTGTCAAATCATCCATTCTCTTCTTGCAAGAGGTGCATTCACAAGCACATGAAGGCACTTTTGAGGTACCGGCACCAACAGAGGAAAATCTACCACAAACCCACCACCACTAACATCACCACCAAATCCACCAACATCATCACCAATTCCACCACCACTAAATCCACCAAGTGGATTATATCCACCATCATCAGCATAATCATCTCTTTTTCTTTTCTCCAAAGAATACCTTCCACAACATCATCAACACCAATAATAGTATCAGCACCCACAACAGCATCACCACTAACAACAACCCCAACACCACCAGTATCAACCCAGTTGATTCCATTATGATGGCTGTCACTCCAGCCAATTCCTCTTTCAACCCATCAATCAATCTATCCGGCACAGGTTCTAAGGGCACAAAGGAAACAAGGCATGTCATCTCCAACTCTCTTATTGTCGGGACAAGCCACGGGTGCACAGCCTACAACAAAAAAAAAGATATATAAAAATAATGCTCATGAAAAGTAAAACCTATTTAAAATAAGTTATTAGCTCATAGGTTGTTGCAATAGATTATTATACTTGTTGGACATTTTTCAACAGATTCAGAGGTTGTTGTCACGACCCAACCCCGTAGGCCGTGACTAGTGCCCGAGCTGGGCACCCAAACACATTCATTAATCCGAATCACATACAGATGGCTTATACGTATACAAATATCAGACGCTGTCTCAAATTATCTCAAACTGTCTCAAACACAAAACAAATATATCACAGAAGCCGGCAAGGCTATCATATGGTGCAACGGCCCAGAATATATACAAATGCAAGCCGACAAGGCTGCCACGGCGAATGGGATCGTCCAGAACATATAACATACGAACACGCACATGCATGAATAGGCACAACCCACATACACGTCTACAGACCTCTAAACAGAACAACAGAATCATATGACGGGACAGGGCCCCGCCGTACCCCTGAACAAACAAATACATATGCAACGGACGAATATATACCAAAATGTGGGCTCCGGAATAAAGGGAGCACTCCAAACAGCACAGGGTGTCCTAGATCGGCGATCACCGAACCGTACGTGTCTACTGCGGCATGAAACGCGTATGAAGAAAGAGAGGGTCGGGCATTTTAATATGTACCGAGTATGCAAAGCGTAAGATATAGTAAACAAAGCCGAGTCACAATCGAAATGTAGTACGTAAAATAAGTGCAATATCCAAAATACCGAAATGTTTATTTTCAAAATACAAATCATGCATGGGGCTCAGAAAAATATGGTCGCCCACCCGTCAATGGCGCCATAACACATCATACTCCAGAAGATTTCATATCTCCGAAACCCGACATATCACATATCGCATATACACGGTACCCGGCCCTATAACGGAGGGGCTCAGCAAACCGGACACATCATAACACCAAATATACACGGTACCCGGCCCTATAGCAGAGGGGCTCGACGAACCGGACACATCATAACACCAAATATACACGGTACCCGGCCCTATAATAGGGGGTTTCGCGAACCTGGACACATCATACCTGCACACACATAGTGCGCACGATAACATAACCGACCCGGGACTCGGCGAAAGATGTAACAGAATGCACGAGGAGAATCGTGAGTAACCATATGCATAAAAATCATTTTTACAGACCCAATAGAATAATCAAAGCAAACTATCGTTTCGAAACCAAGACAACAACAAATCGATTTCCTCAGAATGTCACTCAGGGAACATATCAAATAGAGCTTCGTAAATCATAGTCACGTATCGAAATCATATTCATAAAAATCCTCATCTCGTACTTAACGATAAGTAAGTAACCATACTCGGGGGTCGGGGTGATAGCCATACTAAATTCTTTCAAAGATCGTCAGAACTACACAAAGGAAAGTCGCGGGACCCACGGATGAGCGTCAACCCTATCCGGGCCCGCCTATGAACGACATGGTCATTATACGTTATGGAAACTTCTACGAACGTCTCATAGCAATCCGAGACCATATGTGAAAGTTACGGTCGTTCGTAGTTACGAATTTTTACGAACAAAATCTCTTTATGCACCATTTGAAATCCAACCATGCAAAAGACATATAAACCATAGTCCGACTATATTAAAATGCGAACATGACGAAGTGAATAAGGCTCATATACATGCTCGGATCATAGGAATGGAATTACCCCGAGACTCGTAACTTATCATAGCTTAATCATACCTAAGACATGCCAAAAGAAGGGAAGGTAAGCTTTATATACCTCGATCGCTCTCAAAGCTAATCCAAATCAAACCTATGTCTCGGACTCCCCAAGATCTACATAACATCAATAAATACCAATATTAACTACAGGCATTTAGGAGTTCATTTCCAAACTAGCACATAATTCTACGGAAATTTGGGCAGCATTTCCCCTGTAAATACAACAACCCCGAGAATTCAACTGTCACGACTCAAACCCGTAGGCCATGGCTAGTGTCCGAATTGGACACTCGTACGCACCTGACTTCACGATTAGCCAGGGTCCCGTCTGACTATTTAGCAAAGATCCGGGAAGGGTGGCACTCAGAATTCGCGAGTCACACTGGGTTGTACTGCTGAGATGTCGATATTTCCATCCAGAGTACATGTGTACATCTTATTTGCATACCATGGCATGGCATCACATTCATACCATTATTACATTACATTGCATTGCATTATGACTTGAGTGAGATGTCGTGATGACTTTATTGTTGTGGATTGTGTTGTTGATTCTATGGTGTTGATTGTTCCAGGAATTGATATACTCAGATTTATTATATTAGGTTTATATACTTACATAGGTGTTGATGGATACTCGGTTATGATTATATTGTTTCATGCTTGATTGTTCTACTTGTTTATCTGCGTTATTTTCTGAATTGTGTTAACTATGCTTAGTCGGCATATGATGCCTACCGATCGTTGTTGTTACCGACCTATACTTGCTGCATACTTTTTATGAATACTGAGTATCGAGCCGGATCTACTTCTCTGACTCGTGGCTGATCGACTCCTCAGCTTCTACTTGAGTTTTCCAGGGTGAGCATGGCATCCGCTGACGTCAAAGACTCTTCTATTGTTTATGTCTTACTTTCTTTCAAGACATGATTTGAGACATTTTATGTATTATTATTCAGACCAGAGTTATTCGTATTTAGATGCTTTTGTATGACTAGACCAGATACTGGGGTGGATTCATTTACTTCCGCACTTATCTATATTATACTATATTGTGAGACTTACGTCATTTACTTCTTCCGCTATTTATTATATTTATTGATTGTGAACGTTGAGTTAAGGGTTCGCCTACCGAGGGGGGAATGGTAGGTGCCCGCATGACCTAGGCTAAAATGGGTCGTGACAAGTTGGTATCAGAGCCCTAAGTTACCCGGTCTTTCATACAAGAGTGTGTCTAGTAGAGTCTCGTGGATCGATACGATGAGCTCCGTACTTATCTGCGGGAGGCTATAGGACATTTAGGAAATCTCATCTTCTTTCTTTTCATCGTGCTATTTTATTCAAATTGGTATCTGAAAAGACCAAATTGATATCTGACTCTTATCTCTTCTCTCACAGATGGTGAGGACTCGAGCTACTACGGCCCGAGCTCAGGTGCCGAAGCCCGCAGCTACGGCTGGCACCGGAGGGCACACTACAGTCAGAAGTCGCAGCAGAGCGAGAGGCCGCGGGGTTGCCCTAGCCAGGGGTAGAGCTCCAACGGTGGGCCAGCGACGAGAGAGGTCTCCATCCCCCGAGCCCGAGTACCAGCCGGGTAGAGACCAGACTGTAGGGGATGGCGTGACCCTAGCACGGACACAGCCTGAGGTTACTTTTGACCAGGCCGTGCATCACACTCTGGCCAGGGTCCTACTCCATCTTTATGCCCAGCAGGCGGCCGCCGGTGTTACTACTCCCGGCGGGAGTTCACAGACTAGGGTTAGGGGACGGACCCCTGAGCAGGGACCCACGTGGGTAGCACATCCCGCCGCAGCTATGGCTCCCCGCATTGATGCTATACCCGCTCCTGGAGAGGATATTAGGCCCATGGATGGCGCCGTTATGACTGCGTCCCATCAGGATTTAGTGGGGAGGTTCAGGAAGTTAGAGCCGCCGAGGTTCTCTGGTGCTTCGTCTGAGGATGCCTATGAGTTTATTCTGGATATGCATGAGTTGCTGCACCATATGGGGATAGTAGAGACCCACGGCATTGATTATGTGTCCTACCAGTTTCGCGACGACGCGAAGAGGTGGTGGGGGTATTTCGTGTCGTGCAGACCTGAGGGTTCTCCTCCATTAATTTGGACTCAGTTCAATCGAGCCTTCCTTGAGAAGTATGTGCCCCGGTCTTTGAGAGAGGCTTGTAGGGAGAAGTTTCTACACCTTGAGCAGAAGGGCGTGTCGTTGGAGTCTTATATGACCCGTTTTCTCTATTTGGCCCGATACTCTACTCCGTTGATTCCTACCGAGACTGATAGGATTAAACGCTTTGTTGGAGGACCAGTGGGCTCTCTACAAATTTCTTGCCTCCAGATAGAGTCTACGGGGGCTTCCTTCCAGTCCATTATTGAGCATGCTTTGATGGTTGAGGGCACCAAGGCGCGTGCTTTTAGTGGTGGTGACAAGAGGCCACGTCGGACTGGCAGGTTTGGGGGTTACGTACTAGGGGCGACGGTCAGTTTTTGAGGCCACCTCAGCCTTATTTTGGTTGTCCCGTACATTCAGCATTACCAGCTTTCTCTAGTGAGCCACCTAGACAGAGAGCTCCTGAGAGCTCGTTCTCTAGACCAATGGGCGGATCGGGTCCGGTGTCTTCGGTTTCGTGTTTCGGCACTCGACTCTCTTACCTCGTTTCTCTTGTGGGAGGTTGGGCATATTGCCAAGAGATGTCCCCGACCTAGGCGAGATTATCAGCCGCCGAGGACTCCTGTATCATCCGGTGGTCGAGAAGGGACTTCTCAGAGAGGCGGTGCTCAGTCAGGCCGCGATACTTCCCATGGTTCTAGAGGTGGGTCCCAGTCAGCTAGAGGTGTTACTCAGAGTTCGTGAGGGGGATCCCAGGCTGAGCGTGGTGGAGCCCATTATTACTCATTTCCTGGTAGGCCCGAGGCAGAGGCCTCAGATGCTGTGGTCTCAGGTACCATTTCTGTCCGTCATAGAGCTGCATTTGTGTTATTTGATCCTGGATCCACTTATTCGTATGCATCTGCATTTCATGCCATTGGTTGGGATTTACCTTGTGATAGCATAGATATACCTATTCATGTGTCTACTCTAATCGGAGATACTGTGGTTGTTGATCGAGTCTACCGATCTTGTTTAGTTACTTTTATGGGGTATGACACCTGGATAGATTTGATGATTCTAGATATGGTGGACTTTGATATTATATTGGGTATGTCCTGGCTTTCTCCTTATCATGCGATCTTGGATTGTTAAGCCAAGGCAGTCACTTTAGCCATGCCAGGCATCCCTAGGCTTGAGTGGAGAGGTACTCCTAGTCCCGCTCCGAAGAAGATTATTTCCTTCCTTCAGCCAAAGAAGTTAGTAAGTAAGGGGTGTATAGCGTATTTGGCGCATATTTGTTATACGACTGTTGCATCTCCACCCCTTGAGTCGATTCCTATTGTGAGGGAGTTCACGGAGGTGTTTCCGTCAGATTTGCCGGGTATGCCACCCGATCGTGACATTTATTTCTGTATCGATGTGGACTCGGGTACTCGTCCTATTTCCTGCCCACCATATCGAATGGAACCAGCCGAGTTGAGAGAACTTAAGGAATAATTGCAGGATTTATTGAGCAAAGGGTTCATTAGACCGAGCGTCTCCCCTTGGGGTGCTCCCGTGTTATTTGTGAAAAAGAAAGATGGGACCATGAGGATGTGCATTGATTACCGCCAGTTGAACAAGGTCACTATCCGGAACAATTTCCCTATGCCTCGTATTGATGATCTATTTGACCAGCTTCAGGGTGCTTCGGTGTTTTCTAAGATTGATTTACGTTCTGGCTATCATCAGTTGAAGATTAGGGCGGATGAGATATGGCTACTATGAGTTTCTAGTGATGCCTTTCGGGCTTACTAATGCCCCAGCTGCATTTATGACCTTGGTGAATGGCATCTTTAGGTCGTTCCTTGATTCTTTTGTGATTGTGTTTATTGATGACATCTTGGTGTATTCCAAGAGAAGAGTGGAGCATGAGGGCCATCTTCGTACCATCCTTGGGTTGATAAAGAAACATAGTTTGTTTGCCAAATTTTCTAAGTGTGAGTTTTGGTTTGAGTCTGTAACATTCTTGGGCCATGTGGTGTCCAATGAGGGGATTATGGTTGATCCACAGAAGATTGAGGCTGTGAGTGGTTGGACGAGGCCCACTACTGTTATCGAAATTCGTAATTTTATGGGTTTGGCTAGTTATTACTGCCATTTTGTGAAGGGTTTTGCTGCCATTGCTTTGTCCTTGACCAGATTGACTCAAAAGGATGTTCCCTTACAGTGGACGGATGATTGTGAGGAGAGCTTTCAAAGCTCAAGCTTCTTTTGACCACAGCCCCGATCCTAGCCTTACTTGTGGAGGGCAAGGACTTCGCGATCTACAGTGATGCTTCACGTATGGGTTTGGGTACGGTGTTGATGCAGGAGGATAGGGTGATAGCGTATGCTTCCCGTCAGTTGAAAGTTCACGAAAAGAATTACCCTACCTATGATTTAGAGTTGTTGGCTGTAGTCTTCGCTTTGAAGCTTTGGAGGCATTACTTATACGGTGTCCATTGTGAGGTTTTTACCGATCACCATAGCCTTCAGCATGTGTTTACCTGGAGAGATCTTAATTCTAGGCAGCGCCGATGGATGGAGCTCCTGAAGGATTATGACATCTCTATTCTATATCATCCTGGTAAAGCCAATGTGGTGGCTGATGCCTTGAGTCGCAAGGCAGTGAGAATGGGGAGTTTAGCTCAATTGATTATTTTCAACTGTCTGTTAGCCATGGAGGTTCAGACTCTGGCCAACGGTTTCGTCTGTCTCGATATCTCGACCCCGGGGAATATTTTAGCTTATATAGAGGCGAGATCATCATTATTGGATCGGATCAAGGCACATTAGTTTGAGGATTCTCAATTGAGCAAGATCCGAGATAGGATGTCGAGAGGTGAAGTCAAGGAGGTCGTGATTGATTCTGAGGGCATTCTGAGGATTAGAGGACGCGTATGCGTTTCTCGTGTTGGTGACCTGATTCAGTTGATCTTATCTGAGGCCCACAGCTCTCGCTATTCCATTCATTCGGGAGTGACTAAGATGTACCGTGACTTGAGACAGCACTATTGGTGGCGCCGTATGAAGAGAGATATAGTTGATTTTGTGACTAAGTATGGAAATTATCAACAGGGAAAGTATAAGCACCAGCGACCCGGTGTGGTGCTTCAGAGGATGCCCATTCCCGAGTGGAAGTGGGAGAGGATTACCATGGATTTTTTTACGGGTCTTCCGAAGATCCTTGGCAAGTTTGATTCTATTTGGGTGATAGTGGATGGACTGACTAAATCCGCTCACTTTGTTCCGGTTCAGGTTTCTTATACCGCGGAGAAGTTGGCCAAGATGTATATTGGGATATTGTGAGATTACATGGGATCCCTATTTCTGTTGTATCTGATCGGGGTACTATCTTCACCTCCCAATTCTGGAGAGCATTTCATGATGAGTAAGATACCCGATTGGACATTAGTACAACTTTCCATCCCCAGACGGATGGCCAGTCTGAGCGGACTATTCAGGTGCTCGAGGACATGTTGAAAGCATGTGTTATTGATTTTTGTGGTCCTTGGGATCAGCACTTTCCCTTGGTGGAGTATGCGTACAACAACAGTTATCATTCGAGTATTGGTGTGGCGCCTTTTGAGGCCTTATATGGTAGGAGGTGTAGATCTCCGGTTGGTTGGTTCGATGGGTTCAATGCTCGACCTCAGAGCAAGGATCTATTGAGAGAGTCCCTTGATAGAGTGAGAGTTATTCAGGCCAGACTCGTGGCGGCTTAGAGCCGGCAAAAGATATCTGCAGACCGGAAGGTTTGGAATTTGAAGTTTTCTATTGGTGATCAGGTTTTGTTGAAGGATTCACCCATGAAGGGTGTTATGAGGTTTGGTAAGAAGGGAAAGTTGAGCCCCAGATACATTGGCCCATTTGAGATTGTGGATTGTATTGGTGATGTAGCGTATGAGTTGGCCTTGCCGCCAGGGTTGGCAGGAGTTCACCCGATTTTCTATGTTTCGATGCTGAAGAGATACCATGTCGATGGTACCTACATTGTCCATTGAGATTCTATATTACTTGATGAGAATTTGACTTATGAGGAGGAGCCTATTGCCATCCTAGATAGGCAAGTTCGAAAATTGAGGTCCAAGGAGATTGCTTCTGTGAAGGTGCAATGGAAGCACCGCCCTGTGGAGGAGGCTACTTGGGAGACTATGTCTGATATGCGTAGCCGATATCCCCAGTTGTTCACTGATTCAGGTATTTCCCTGCCTTCTTTCTTTTCTTTAATCGAGGACGAGCAACAGTTCAATTGGTATCTGATGTAACGACCCGTTTGGTTGTTATAGTCCTTTTAGCACTTTCGCCACTTCCGAGCGTTTATTGACTCATTTTGACCCGAGGTTGACTTTTGGGCAAACGAATCTTTTCCGGAGAATCGTCAACTCTGAGAGTTTCGAATGATTGTTTAGAACTTGTATGTATGATTGGTTCGGTTCCCAATGCATTTTGGTGCATTTCGGGACTTTGGATGGGAAATGGGAAGTAAGCACCGGTGGTTAACTCGGTCAACGAGACCTCCGTTGGAAATTTTGAGACCATAAGTGCATTCTAGCGTATTTTTGTATGGGTTTAGGTGGTCGGATTATGAGCAGATGGCCTCGGGAATAACCCGGAAATTCGATGGAAGACTTAGAGAATTAGGGATTTCTGGTGTCTGGTGCTCGTAACGGCGGAACCAGAGCTGCCCCGATGGTACCGCCGTGGCGTTGTAGTGACCGCTGGGGCGGTCATGTGTAAAAGGACCCTCACCGCTGCAGCGGTGTCCCCGACGCCGCAGTGGCACCGCTGTAGCGGCACTACCCTCGCCGTGGAGGTCATGGCAGGGGAATCTCATTAAATGTGTCTTAAAATAAGACCTAGACCCTCATTATGTCATAACTCGATATTGGAGCTTGGAAAGGCTGTTCTTGGGGATAAATTGAGGAATTTCTTGGAGGTAAAGCTTTGTCTAATCACTTACTTCTCTTTAATCATTATCATCTTAGAATCATCCCTTCCCTTTTCAATCCCTTAGAAATAGAATTTGAAGAAAGGTTTTGAGAGAATTCTCCCTAGGGTTATAATTGATAAAATTGATGATGTTAATACTAAAATGTGATGTATCTAAGCTTAGTAACCCCATATCTTTCACTTTTAATATTGAATATCAGATTTGGGGAATTAGGGTTCATAACCAATTTGGGGGTTTTACTAAAAATTAGATTTGGGGATAGTTCTTGAGCTAAATCAACGATTAATGTTTGGGTTACGATGACCTAGGATTCAATTTGGTATTTTACCCGTGAATTTCCCGTTTCGCCTTTGTGGGCCTGTTTCCCCAATTTCTAGGGTTAAATTGGACCTAATTGATATCATAGCAATATTAGTATCATTATTCATGATTTCTAATTTAGAATTCGATTATGCTTAGACAACTTTGGTTCTCAGCTTTAGAGGAAGGGCAAGATGATAGAGTGACTTATTGGTGTTGCAGTTCGGCAGTCCAGGTAGGTTATGGTTTACCTTTGGTAAGACTTGGTATAGTGAATCACATATTAAGATTATGATATCGGAGACAGCATGTGAACCTTCAGGTGTGAAGTTGAGATGGATATTGCCTTAGGTTGGGCCCTGATGTGTGGTTGGACAAGCCACCCCACTATATGTGTTTGATTGTTTAATGGTGTTGACTTGATGCCGTGTGTAGTTGGTAGATAGCGAATGTTGCTTGTTGTCCTGATTTGGAATAGGATTAGCGTACCCGTTGTTGGTATTTGTACTATGATACATTATTGGCGTACCCACTGTTGGTACTTGAGTTATTGATATATGTTGGCATACCCACTGTTACACCTCGAAAAAATTTCATGTCGTCATAGGATGGATAAACTAACGCAGGGTGAGGTGTATGTGATGTCCCTACAAGTAAGAAGTAGTACTATATGGTTCTAATTAAGATTCCAAAGACGTTTAAAGCAAGAGGAGAAAGTTCATTAAGAAAGGCGAAGTGTACGTTGTGTTTCAGAAGAGTTTTGTAAAGTACCGAGCTAATGATGATTCGATTAGGTCTTGAGAAAAAGTTATAATGCTACCTAGATTGCTAATGAAGTGTTAAACAAGTGCTAATAAAGTTCCATAAGGATTGGAGATCAAACGAAACGACGGAATTAATCTCTGAAAAGTGGAGTTATACGACCATTTATACGGTCCGTATAACTTTATACGGTCCGTATAACTTTATACGGTCCATATAAGGATCTGTATAACCCAACTGGAAGGTTGTTTTCCATGATAGAGAACCACGATCACTTATACGGGCAGTATAAGTGTCCGTATAAGTCCCGACGAGCTGAGTTATTTTCAAGTATATAAATGTGTTCCCACTTTTATTTTCTCATTCTTTCACTTCTCCACTTCTCTCCAAGTCTCTAGAACATTCCACACATTTCATATACAAGAATTCAAGGGAAATCAAACATCAACTTCATCAAACCAAGAGAATCAAGTGTAAGGATGGCTCTTGTTGGTTCAGAAGTCAAGAAATTCTTTGGAAGAGGAACTAGGGTTTTCTTCAAGTGGAGCATTTCCATCCAAAACTCATTCCTACACAATCAAAGGTAATTTTTATAATCAATTCATGCTATTTGGAATATTGAGGGGTTGAAAGACTTGGATTATGAAAGATGGTAGAATATAGAGCTTAAATGTGGAAGTGAGGGTGTTCTTGAATAATAGTTGATATGAATCATAACTCTTGAGACATTATGAGTATAATTTTGTTATAAATGATATTAAGAGTGTTGGAGAAGCATGATATGTGAATGAATATGATATTAGGTGACCACCATGGTTATGGATGACTTTGAGAGGAAATTGTAAGAATTGAATAATGGCCAACTTAATAAAGTCTATTGTTTATGATATTGTGGGTGTGTTGTTGATGCTTGGAAGTTGTTATATCATATGGAGGAAGTTGTAGAAACAAAGGAAATGCTGCCCGATTTTCGCTAGCTTTAGCCTAAGCTTAAGTATATTTCTGACTATCTAATCCTAGCACGAATTCCTTAATGTAGAATTACGAACATGGAAGGAAGCGTATAGTCGGAAAATAGAAAGGCATCAAGGTATGTAAGGCTAGCACTTTTTTTTTCTAAGGCATGATTCCTACTACATGGTTCCCTTTATCTTCCCATGACTTTCTTACATCCCAAAACTATGAGTCTATGTTACAAGCAGCTTCACATGAGATTAAGATAAGAAATGTATTATGAATATAATGATGATGATGATGATGAGTCCAAGTCTATATGTCACGACCCACTCGGATGACTAGTACCCGATACTTGTAAATCATGAAAGCACCCCTTGTCTATCATATTACTTTATTACTAAGTGGGCCATATGATCTCACCATTTTTTTTTTTTGACATATACATTGGTAACATAATAATATACATAGACTAGCCAACTTTGACAATACATTATACAACCGACAAGGACAATCGAACACAAAACATCTCTCGTGCATAGTTGCCTACGAGCCTCTAACATAGTATACATATACATAGGAAGGGCAGTTATCGTGCTTAATACATATACAAGAGTAGTACCAAAAGATCGTGGCTCCGGAGCGCATATCCGCTGCTCGATAGAACTCCTAGAAACCAGGTCCGTCTACTCGCCTATATGGCGGATGAACGCCAGCCGTCCACAAGTATGGGGACGGATACAAATAGTGTACCAAGTATGTAAGGCGCGAAGGTAAACAACGCAAGTATAATCATAAGTAAGAATCACCGAGTCATAGGTGAAATGAGATATACAATGAAGTAAGAAAACAACCTGGTATACATAGGAAGGCCCTTTTTAGGCCGGGTACTATACGTGCTTATCTTAGAAGGATATCTCTTATCATAGACATAGAAAATAGAGAGCGTAGTATGACATACCTTATCATATAATATCATGTCGTACTATATCATAGGAGATCATATCATACCATAGCATGGCGTGTCATAGTATATCATGGCATAGCATAGCGTGTCATAGTATATCATGGCATAGCATAGCGTATCATAGTATATCATGGCATAGCATAGCGTATCATAGTATATCATGGCATAGCATAGCACCGAACAACGTCGGGCTCGCCCACTTAGCACCGAATATATCGGCTCGCCCATATCCTCGTCCGCATCCCGCGTCCGGGATGATAAGCCAGTGACCCTAGTGGCAATGAAACATAGTTCCCTTTCCAATTCCTGCATCCTTCCCCCATATCCCCATATATACATATAGCATATCATATCATATCATGTCATGTTATGTAGGTATCATATTTCCTCACCTTCAAGATAATTATTTCCATCATAGAATCATAGTCGTCATTTTAGTTTTAAGGACTTTCAAAAAGTGTACAACTTTAATTTGGAGAAAAATAAATATTTTAGAAAACATTTATAAATTTTAGAAAGAAAAACAAGCCTTGGAATCGATGGACTAGTTAAAGCAACTATCTCTTATTAGTCGAGACAATAACCCAAAGGTTTCCTTTAGATTCTACTTCACAATAAGTCAAATAAAACAATAAAGAAAATCCGGGAACAAAGGGGTCCACCTCGGGCCAATTGAGGCGGCGTACCAAATTTACGTATATTATAATTCATGGCGTCACTTATGAGGATCTTAGAGTAATCGGGTCCTATTTGTGTAAGTTCTAGACGTCTAGGGACTTTTCCAACAATTGGCGCAATTTCTAGTTCAATTCTACTGAATGGATAGTAGCGAATTTCAACCTTGGATTCCCGAGAAAAGGATTGGTCCCCGAGGCTCGTAGTCGACTTAGTACGTCTAAGACATGCCATAGAAAGAAGGGGGAAGCCTTACATACCTCTTTCCACTCCTTTTGCTACTTCAAATTCACGTTGCAATCTCGTCAAAACTGCGAATTGGTCATGTTTACCAAAACTCTCATTATTATACTTAGAGTTAGAATCTTAAGGAACCACTTGGCTACCGAAATTTCGGCAAAGATTTCCCTCCAGTAAATATACCATCCTCAATATTTAATTTAGTCAAATTCTCATCAAACACAATCCGGGAATTCAAACCCTAAAACTATCACCACAATTCTAACAACAACAATACCAACAACTTCCATACTCAATCAACTTACTACTTCTTCCAAAAACTTTCTAACTTTAATGAAAACAATAACAACCTCACAAGCTATATTCCAACAACATCATACTAATCATATCATCTTTCATGCATGCAAGACATTACATTCCATCCATATAACTTCTAAAACAAGTCTTCACTACTACAACTTCACTAAGGTTCCTAGACATTCGAAGCAACATAGAATCCACAACATAACAACAAGCAAAATACTAAATAAAATTGACTCATTCTCTTCCATCCTCACCATAGCCTCACGGCCAACACCAACATACATACTACAACTTCTCAAAATTCATTCAACTTCCATTTTCTTCACATATCATCCACAACAATAACAACCAAACACTAAACAAAATAATTGAAATATGATTCCTTCACATACATATATATACACGGCCACGTGCCATATTTCTCTCTTTCATGAATTTCATCCATTTTAGCATACTACAACACATATAAACCATGTATAACACATAAAACAAGATTAGAATTTACCTTTCTTCTTCAACTTCTCACTTGCCTAACTCTTGGCAACTTGTATGATTTTGAACCTTTCTTGTTCCAACAACAACTTCACCTTGTTGTGCACCCTCTACTTGGTAGAAATTAATTTTTGAAAGAATTTTATCAATTTTCCTTATCGGAATTTTTCTGGCCGAATATCCCCTTGAATTTTCTCCTTTTTTCTTTCTTTTGTTTTCTTGAAATTTCTAGAGAATTATGGATCAAAGATGACTTAGTCATCTTATTTATTGACCAAGCTTAATTCATGGTGGGCTTGGACCCCCCTACATGGCCGGTTGGGCCTTCAAATTTTCTTAAAAAAAAATTCCAAGCCCAATTATTAGGCTAGTTCTTGTAATTCATGAAAACAAAAATTTTTTCCAACTTCCAAATTTGCCCTTCATCTTTCTCCATATTTCCACGAGTCATATTGCGAATTTCCTTTTTTTGCCCTTGACCTTCCTCATTAATTCCACTTCTAAATTTTTCATAATCAACTCATATGCCAAACAGAATAAAATATGGCCTCGCTCGTTGTCTTCCCGCGATTGTTTCGAATTATCCGATTATACTAAAATGCGGGTTATAACACTATAGATCCTAAAGCTCATGATATGCTACTCTTACGAAGTTAATGATCCTTATATGATTCTGTCACGCCCCAAAACCCACCCTAGACGTGACCGGCATCCGACGTCATGAACAACATCGGAAGAACCTAAAAGATGCAATAATAATACTTGAACCCGCTAGGTTCAACATTCGCCTCAACGAGTTAATAAAATAAAGGTAAACGAATCACGCATATAAGAATTAAATCAGCGGAAGTCTTTAGTTATCTATGCTTGTCAAACATAACAATGTGCCCAAGAGTTAATCAATAACTCAATAACTACCCACAAATGTATACTAGGGAGCTTCTAAGATAAAGGATTAATAGTCTGACTCATCGGGACGCAGCCCGGACAACTAATGTAACAAGGAAGTAAATCAACAGGGTGTCCCACGAACGAATGTGTGGGCTCACCAAATTATCCGCAACGATGCAAAGTCCTTCCTAAGCACCCGGAGTATCACGAACACGCTTCTTCTCCGTTACCAACATACCATCAAAAACAACAATGGTATGCCTGAGTACTTCGTACTCAGTGAGTGCCTCAGGGACAATGAATAATACGAAAATAGAGTAAAATAATACATGAAGAAATCAGTCTTGAAAATCATATGAAATCAACATAAGGGTAGTTATTCAGTTTATGTATCCCAATAATAAGTATCAAAACCCATTTATAAAGCCTCTTGTTAAGTTACAACTTCAAATATGCCCTTTTAATCAATTAAGATAGTCATCAATAATTCCATAAGAGAATAAGAATGTCACACATGCCAATACGGCTCAAGAATCAATCATATCGCGCATAGCGCATCACACCTTTGACTATGTAGTACACGGTGGCTATCCTTCCTCCCGAATAGCTAGGCATAAATCACACCCTGTGCAGCGAACCCAGCGGTGGCTATCCTTCCTCCCGAATAGCTAGGCTTGAATCACACCCCGGGTAGCGAACCCAGCGGTGGCCACTCTTCCTCCCGAATGGCTAGGCAATGACACACTAGGATCCATAGTGGCTACCCTTCCTCCCGAGTAGCTAGGCCAAACACAACAACAAAATTCATAGCATAGAAGCCGATTCACAATTTGTCTCAAAATAGTCACACCATCAAATAGCATTAAAGTTCATTATGCCATTACGAAAATCCATAATTTCATAGATAACCTTGAAAACGTCTCCACTTCTTTAAACAAGATTTCTTTGTCATAGTTCCTTTGTAAAATCATCAATACCAAAAATTAACCATCATCACTGATCATCT
>NW_026716780.1:0-16384 GCF_029784015.1 Lycium ferocissimum | reverse complement strand
TACCCCAATTCACAACTTTACTAAATTCATCATATTTTCATTTGCATTATAGAATACATGTTAACAACAACTAATCTACTATATGGAAATTAGTTCATATTTTCCCACACCTCACTACATGCACACGGCCACTTCCCACATTGCCAACTTCAACCGAAATCATTAAACTCCCATTTTCAATGTAAAATCCACAACAACTACAATTAAAATACCACATAAAATCAACTCATCTTTGCCTACACAACACATGCACATGCACGGCTACATACTATTTCACACAACCATCATGCAACTTTCATGTTCTCATGATTTCTACTCATTTCTACATTTCACAACATAAACCAAGTCTTCATAACCCATAAAAGAGAATGAAATCATACCTTTCTTCACAACTTCCCAACTTGGCTAAAGTGATGATTTTTCAACAAAGAGTGATTCTCTTCTTCTAAAAGTTATGCCATGTTGTAGAGGTCCCTTGAATTAGTGGAATTACATCAAGAGAATAATTTTTAGAGCAAGATTTCCATGGCCTAATATTTCATGGTGATGGCCGAATGGATGGAGTCTTTCTCCTTCTTTTTTTTTGTTTTTGTTTTCTCCTTCTCTTATTTCTCTTGAAACTTCTAGGGGATTTTGATAATTAAGTGCCCTTTTATTTACTAATTCATCGCATGGATGAATTACCATGGGCTTGGGTCTTCTTGTTGAGCCATGGCCGGTTGGGCCTCTTATTTCTTTTTTTTTCCAAGCCCAATTACTTAGCACATATTTTTGGTAAGTCATGGAACTAATTCTTGAAATTCCAATTTTACCCCTAGCCTTTTCCAATATTTCCACATCCACAGTTTCCATAACCAACTTATGTACCAAACAAGGTCGAATTATAATCTTGTCCTTAATTTGTCATAATTATCTCAAATTATCCGAACGCGAAAAAATACGGGGTATAACAGGGCAGCATTTCCCCTGCAAATTCAACAACCCCGAGCTTTCAACTCGGCCAAATCACCAACAACAATACCAACAATCATACTAACAACATCAACAATTAATCCAAAATACATTCTAACGTTAGTAACTCTTTTCTACATAATTCGACAACCTTCCATTTACATTCAACTCAACTACATACATTCAAACCAACATCAACGCTCACATGTTCAAGTACTAATCCGAAACCATTCAAACAAGATTCAAGAATACTTCAAACAATCCGCACAATATTCAAAACGACCCATCCAACATAACTCCACCCGAAACCTTCCAAATTCAATAAGATCAACAATGACACATTTCTTTCTTCTAAATTCATAAACTACACCAACAATCCACACATTAACAACATCATTCTCATAAATTCAAGAAACTATGCTAAAATCACATTAACTTCTACAACAACCCACAAACGATTACAACTTCAATTTAAATCATTAAACCTTCATTTTCATCATATAATCCACAACAATCATCAACTAAAACACTAAATAAAATTAGTTCATCACTCCAACACACACCACACCTACACGGTCCAACTTCAACATACAAAGTTTCATGAATTTCATCCTTTTCCGCCCACTACAACATGCATAAACCATCCATAACATATGAAAAGAAGATTAAACCTTACCTTTTCCACTTAGTTCTTCAACTTGGCTAGGGTTGTGCCTTGCAAGAATGAATGGTTGGCTTACTCCAAAAACCACTCCATGTTGATTAGGACCTTCCAATTGGATGAAAAGCTAGAAGAAAATATTTTTTTTTGATCAATTTCCATGGACATGAATTCAGCTAACTATGGCCGAATATGGTTCCCTTTTTTTTCTTCATGTTTCTCCAAGCTTCTAAGTTGAGAGATGAATATTATGACTTGCTAGTCATCACTTGTTCACATATATAATTCATCCAAATGTCCCATGGCCCACACATGGCTTGGATGCATTTCATTTGGCCAAGCCATGGGTGGTACCCCACTTATGTGCCACACGGCCAACTTGGCATTATTTCATGAAATAATAGTTTTCCATAATTCACTTTTAACCCCAAATTTTTCTTAATATTCCATACCAATAAAATCATAAGCAACTTATGCCTTAAAACAAAATCGAAGGTCAAAAGTCTCAACCTCGTATCCCGGAACAGTCTTGTCCTTAACTTATCGTGGTTAGCTCGGATTATCCCAATGTACAAAAATACGGGATATAATAATATCATCGTATCATCATATCATTATATCATTATATCATCATATCATCATATAGCGTACCCGGCCCTCTAGTGAGGGACTCGGTGGATAATGTAGTAAAATGTGCGTGATAACATACCCGGCCCGGGACTCGGTGAAAGATGTAACAACCATATGCACGAGCAGAGTAATGAGTAACCATATATAACCAAATCACCATCAGAGACTCAATCGATAAGTAGATTAACTAACACTCGAGTATCAAGACGATAGTCATATTACATATTCTTTGAATGTCATTATAGAGTTTTTTAGGAATAGGGACTTTCATGTATCATTTACTATCCAATCATATAAAAGACTCGAGGGCAGTAGCTCGACTACTTTAAGAATTCTAATATCAAGAAGTGAATAAGAATAATAAAACATGCTCGGAACTCATGAATAGAATTACCCTAAAGCTCATATCTTATCTTACGTACATCTAGGACATGCCAAAAGAAAGAAGGGATAGGCTTTACATACCTTTAGCGTTTACTCGCAACACAACACGTATACGCTGCCCAATAGTGCCTCAACCTATATTAAGACATCAAGAACTACGGTTAAGCTACGGGGAGATTCAAAACATATTCTAACGTTAGTAACTCCTTTCTAGATAATTAGACGATGTTTCCCTTATATTCAAACCAACCACATACAACCAAGTCAACATCACTAACCATACATTCAAGTATCAACCCGAGACTATTCAAACAAGACTCGAGAACACTCCGGACAGCCCGTACAACACTCCAAAACAGCCCAACCAACCACAATGCATCATATAATCTTCCAAGCTCAACAAGAATAACAACAACACATTCTTTTCATCCAAATTCATGAACTATACCAACAACCACACGTTAACAACATTATTCACATAAATGCAAGAAACTATACTAACACCATATTAACTTCTACAACAACTCACAAACAATTACAACTCCAACTTGAACCATTAAATACCTTTATTATCATCACAAAATTCATAACAATAACAACCAAATACCAAGTAAAATTTGTTCACCATTTCTACACAAAACAGCCCCTACACGGCTTCAACTCCAACATATATAGTTCCATGAATTTCATCCATATCTACACATTACAACATGCTCAAACCACCCTTAATACATGTAAAAGAAGATTAAACCTTACCTTAACACTTGACTTCAGAACTTGGCTAGAATTTGTGAATTGCAAGAATGAATATTTTGATTGCTCCCAAGGCTACTTCACGTTACTAGGGGCCTTCCAATTGGTTGGAATACTTGAAGAAAATTAAATTTGATCAACACTTCAAGAGCTCAAACTCGGCCAGCCATGGCCGAGAGCTTCTCTTTCCTCTCTAAGTTTCTTTCTTTGGTCAAGATGGTAAATGGCTTCATTAGTCATCAAATTATCTTAAATATGATTCCTACAAGGTGGACACATGTCCCACTCATGGCTTGAGCCAATCAAATTTGGCCAAGCCATGGGTGGAGCCCACACGGCCACTAATGGCTAATTAGTGAAGTAATTAAATCTTAATCCCACTTAATAATCTAATCATGGTTAATTAATCCCTAATCTTCATTAATATTTCCATACCAAATAAATTTATAACCAATTTGTGCATTAAAACAAAATCGGAGGTTAAAAGTCTCTACCTCGTATCCCAAAATAGTCTTGTCCTTAACTTGTCGCGATTAGCTTAAAATATCCCAATGTACAAAAATACGGGATATAACATTAACAAAGCTAGATAGTTGGTTGAGATAAAGCAGAGGTTCCAGAAGATGAAAAAGGCCTGAAAAATCAAGCAGCACAAGATGGTTAAAACAGGTCCATATATATGTTCCATTGCAAAGAAGCTATAGAAAAGATGTGTCAATGCAAAGACAAGTGCAATGATCCGATCAAAGAGAGAATGAACTCTGTACATACATGATGTATCACAAAGATAGATATAGAGTAGCAGTAGACTCATCCATAGAGAAGTTCATTAAAGAATAAGAACAAGCATGAAAACATGTTCATCACAAGGAGTATCAAGTGCAGTTGATGAATGAATCAGAAGAGATGAGATCATGAGCAAGCAGAAAATGGGAAGATGACTCATAACTATTTTGTTCAAACAAAAAGAGTTGCAGACAAAGCACATGAACCAGGTTTGCATATATGTTCCAACACAGAACAAGAACATGATCTGATTCACAGAGCTGATACAAGTCTGAAGACATGATTTATTCAAGTAATGAAAAAATATAACTAAAGAAATGCAAACATAGAGAGAAGAGCATGATGCTATGAAACAGGTCTGTCAACATGTTCCATCTGCTAAACCTCGTAGTTCTATGTCGATGTAGGCATGAATAGACTAGCGTAAACCTGTAAAGCTTAAGGCCCCATTGTATTAAAGGTTGAAGTCCTGAAATGACTTGAGACATAAAAGTGTGACAACGATGATTGGAGATAATATTTTTTGTATGTCTAAAAAGGCTAGGAACTAGTGCTATATCATATGACCATGATAATAAGCATATGCAGACTGTTAACGTGATTAATATTTAAGTGAATTGAGGTCAAAAAATTAATTATGCGGGTAACTAGTTAAATGTCGGATTAGTGGGGACAAAGAATTTTGCCACCACCACAAATACTTTGGTTTACAAACTGTGGACGTGTATACTGTATACACCTAACTAGTCACTCAATCATAATGTGCAATTAATGTAAGTGGAGGGGGGGGGGGGGGCTATGTGTCCTTTTTATATCCCATATACATCAGATTGTTGCCAACACACATTCCTCCATGGCATAATCCTTGTTGAATAAACCTTTACAAAACATTAGAAATATTTTCACCTTGAAATAAAGCCTTTTGGAGGAGCAAAAACGTACCAGCAACCAGTTTCTTTACGAACCAGCTGCTACGTGGCAAGTTCTTTACAGGAATTACCCCTCGAAATATTCGTAACAATCGTGTAGTCTACCTCTCCATTCTTATTGTTGTATATTGCAAGTTGATGCAAGCCGAGTTAAGTGTCTCTCAAGCTAGTAAAGTTAAGATCCTCTTTTTTTCGATATTTTTTTACAATTAATCCATACCATGGCCAAGTAATTAGCTTAAGAATACAGAGTTGATAGCAAGAGAATCATATATGTTATTGTTGTTGTTGTATGGGCAGTGTGGGAGTTGTTTCAAGTGAATTGTGACTGGAAATTGATGAAATTCATATCGTTGTTGTTGAACTTGTTTTGTTGAACATGTGGACAGTAGAAGAAATAGGGGAAATATTGTTCTAGTCGTTATCAAGCAAGTATACCGCCTAATATACATGATACACTCATATTTTCCTAGCGTAACGGAAGAGTTATCATTATTCCAGGTTGAGGCGCTACACGAGCTGCATTGGTAGAGTTTTCAAAAAGGCCAACAAGGTATATAAGGTTTCTCCTTTTATTTTTCTTTGGCACGAATCCGCTGACCGTAACATAAATGAATATCCCTCCTATAAGATTATATTCTCAGTAGCTAGAAAACATGCAAGTTCTTCATTCCAATGAAAAGTATACGATCATGCTTATGTTTTGATTCTTGTCTCCCCATATAAGACATAAGTTGATGGTATTTTCTGCTTCTTATGACATCATATGTTGACGAGTAATCTTACATAACATATTCAAAGGTTAACCGAGCTTATGTCACTCCGAAAGATTCGGAATGTTAGTCCACGAGTCTATCATGCATTATATATATATATGACACTGAGCCGCGCTATAGTCGGCTGGGTACGACACCTATTGTGTGCACCATTGTAGTCGGGTACATTATGATGATGTTAGCCCCACAGAGCGGCTTGATGATGATGTTACATCCCCATAGTGTGGCTTATATATATATATATATATATATATATATATATATATATATATATGTTTTTAAACGAAAGCATGCATGTCATACGCCCTCAGGGGCATTCAGAGTTTCAGGTTGTTTCCCCCTTACTTCTCCTTACTTCTCTGCTTTTATTTAAATGTTCTTCCCTTACATACTCAGTACATTTATCCGTACTGATGTCCTATTGTTGGGATGCTCTATTTCGTGCTGCAGGTCCTGATAGACAGCTTGACAGACTTCCTCAGTATGCAGTACCTGTTCAGCGGTCGGTTGGCAAGCTCCATCTCTCCGGACTTGCCTAGTCATTGGTATTCTACTATATAGAGAATTATGCATATTTTGGGGTATGGTGGGGCCCTATCCCTACCATTATGTCAGTTATGCATATTCTTAGAGGCTCATATACATGAGGTGTGTTTGTATTGCTTTTGTGCGGCCTTGTCGGCCTTAATTTATGTTACACCTCGCACTTTCAGAGCATGAGCACACCACGTATTTCACCATATTAATGGAGTATCAGAGACGTCCCGTGAAGTTTTGAAAGGTACAAGCCATGGGAAGTACGTAACAATGAAGTAAAGGATGAATTATGATCTCGTAAGTCGTAACCGGGAAGGACAACCTTGGAACCAAAGGACATGACTCTTGTCAATTATAATTAATGATAAATATCATGTATGAAAAGTTTTGGAAGATTCCGAAATCAAGCAAATCGAAGAAAATAAGTTTGTCAAAAATTTGACAGAATTTTGGATAGAAATTTTGGGTCAACTCCAGAGAGAGATATCTCCTGATATATTAGGAGTTTTGAGGTATTTCAAGAACCTAAAATGAAGTTCGTCGAGTGTAGTTTCCAACGCAACAAATTGCTTATCAATACGATATCGGAGTAGGGAGTTATGGTTGTTTCAAAACGGACTGCCAGAAGCCGGCGAACCTACGCGAAAATTCTAGAAACCACTTAAAAAGCCCACCAATTTCGGCCCATCAGCCCAAACCGAATTGGACTAACATATATACCCCCTTAAGTCACCTAAATCACCTCAATTTTCACCATTTCTCATCTCCACACTTCTCTAGAAGCTCCCACAACATTCATCCAATATTCTTACACCAAGATGTAGTAAATTTAGGAGTTCCTACATCAAATTAAGCTCGGATTTGTAACATTAACAATGAATCTCGACGAATCAAAGAAGGGCCCTGACTTTGGGGCTTATATTTTCGCCCAAACTGAACCTTCGAGACCCTATGAGCTCTCGCAAACACTCCAAACCATTCCAAATCAAATGAAGAGAAGATTAAGCCATAAAATCCTTAACTAGTTCATGGAAGGAGCTTGTTCGTCCTTCTAATTGAAGTTGTGGTGGATAAGCTTTAGGGTGAATTGTGTAAGGTGAAGTTCTTCAAGTTATAAGGTATGTTTTAATCTTGATTTTGTATTAAGCTGTTTCTTTGAGCATTTTAATGGTTTAAAGTAAGGGAAAACATGGCATAAAGGTCGTAGATAGATATGTTGATGTTGTTGGCTTATGGACTGATTTTCGAAGGATGTTTTGGACGGATTTGTATACGTTTTTCATGTAGTATCTTGATTACGTTATGGTTGATGTTGTTAATGATGTTTGGGAGTTGTTTTGAAATTTGAAGGAAGTCGAAAATACGGGGGAGATGCTGCCCAAATTTCGGCAGGTTCTAAGAGGATTTAATTTGAAGGCTTAAGACAAGCATATGACGATAAGCCTAACAATAGTATGAATTTTTCTGGATGTAGATTTATAAGCTTGAGAGGATAAGCGTTAAGTAGTAAGGAGACCAAAAAGGTATGTTAAGGCTTTCCCTTTCTTTCTAAAGGCATGATTTTTTTCTTATGAATCCACACATGCTTTCCATAACATCCTTATTACCAAAAAGCTAGAATTTCACGATTCTAAAAGTTCTTATGATGCCAAAGATAGATGTGTTCTATGATGATAATGATGATGGTGATGATCTCATTCTAGAGATTCCAAAGCTTACGGATTTAATGCTATTATGAGATTATTGAGCTTATTTCATGATATTCTTAATTTTATTCGTTATTGTTAATCTCACCTTATGATAGTTGTTCCTTCAAGGTAAGATATAGCGACGATGATAAATCCATTTCTAATGCTATCCAAGTTTATCGTTCTTGATATTCTCATGACACCATTGATCTCATCCTACGATAGTTGATCATCTAAGGAAAGATACAGTGATAATGATAATGATGATGATGATGTGCTTTTATTTATGTACTCTTATATATCTATATATATATATATATATATATATATATATATATATATATATATATATATATATATATATTCATGTGTGACACCGAGCCTATGTGGCCGAGTACGAGATACATTGCGCGCACACCACTGCAGTTGAGTACGGATTTTACCGAGTCCTATTATTGCCGGGTACCGATATTACCGAGTCCTATTATGGGTGGGTACCGCTACTACTGAGTCCTATTATGGCCGGGTACCGATATTATCGAGTCCTACTATGGTCGGGTACCGATATTACCGAGTTCTATTATGGCCGGGTACCGATATTACCGAGCTGTACTATGGCTAGGTACTGAAATTGTATAGGTATGTAGGTGGATATAGACAATGTTTCTTATAGAAAAAGGTTAAGTAAGCATGATGAATGTCTTAAAAGGTATCATGAGGTATAAACGATTCTTTTATCTTACGCTATTCTTCATGTTTCTATTCATGTCTTACATACTCAGTACATTATTCGTACTGATCTGTGCTTATGCCCACAGGTAGGCAGGGAGACGGATCAGATCCGTAGGTGCATCTACGGATTCTCAGGATCACCCCACTTACTTCGGAGCAGCAGTCTATTGGTATTGGTCTTTATGGTCACTTGTATTCTATGTAGAGGCTCATAGACATGTGTGTACAGTTAGACGTTTCATAATCCTACCGGTTCATATTGTTGTATAATATTTTAGTAACCTTGTCGGCTGGTGATGATGGGTATATCTGTTGAGGATTATATAGAGACGTGTCGTTATGTTGTGATATCTGTCCTTACAAATTATGATATCCATGAGCTATCTTTATTGTCACGACCCAACTAGTGGGCCATGACAGGTACCCGGAGCTGGCTACCGAGCACCACTCATCATACAATCTATCATATTCAACCTGGACATACATCATTTTCACCACAAAACTTATCGTAAAACGATCGTCAATATCTCCCAAATCATGTATGTGTGCCTAAGACCATGAGGCTACAAAAATGATGTACAGAATATGCAATGGATGGGTCACATAGCATCTACAACCCACACATAAGTATCTACGAGTCTCTATGTTATATCCCGTATTTTGTGCATTGGGACAATCCAGATTAACTATGATAAGTTAGGGACAAAACCATTCCGGGATACAAAGTCGGGACTTTTGACCTTCGATTTGATTTTGAGACATAAGTTGTTCATGAATTTGTTGGTATGGAACAATTAGGAAAATTTGGGACCAAAATTGTAGTATTGGAAAGTTGAAAATCATTCAAAAATTGGCCCTTGGCCGTGTGGCTTGTTGGATGGTCCCACACATTTTGTGTCCAATTTTAATTGCTCCAACACATATGTGTGGGCCCTAGACACTTGTGTGAATCATGTGGTAGCTTAAAAGATGACTTCTAAGTCATCTTTCCTCATTTACACTTAGCAAAAAAAAAAAACAAGAAGCTGAAGAGCCAAAAGAGGCTCTCGGCCAAGAGAGCAAAAATCCAAGTCAAATTCTAGCCATCCCAAAAATATTTCTTTGGTGCAAATCTACTAATTTGAGGTCCCTAAGTAACGTGGAAGTGTTGTTCGGGTCATCCAACCATTCGTTGTGTCAATTGCAAACCCTAGGCAAATTGTGGAGTTGAAGAAGAAAGGTAAGAATTTATCATGTTTTATGTGTTATAAAGGTTGTATGCATGTTGTAGTATGCTAAAATGGATGAAAATCATGAAAAATAGTATGTTGGAAGTGAGTCGTGTGCGGTGTGTTAGCCGTGTGAGGTGTGTGTATGTTGTGTTGTGTTGAGGTGATGAATTGATCTTATGTAGCATGTTGTGATTGTTGTAGAGTGGAGAAATGAATGAGAATCATCTATATATGTTTATAGGAGTTGTTGGCCGAATTTAGGCCATCTATGTGACAAGAAATGAATTAATATCGCTTAGTGTTTTAGTTGTTGTCGTTGTGAATTCTATGTTGGCGATAAGAGTTTAATGACCCAAATTGATATCGTAAGTGTTGTGGGCTGAATTGGAGACTATTGTGCTTTTGATGTAATTTGTGTATTTAAGAGAATGACATTGTTAGAATGTGGATTGTTGGTGCAAATCATGATTTGGAAATGAGGAGTGTGTTATAGTGAGGTTCTCGGGTTTGGGGACTGTTTTCGGGTAAATTGGAGCAAATGTTGGATTGTTGGAAATATTGTATGAATTGTTTAAGATATTCTTGAATGTTGTTGGTATGGGTTCGGGTTAGTTTTGGAATGTATGAGCGTTGATGTTGGCTTGAATGTAAGCCGTTGAATTGAAATAATGAATGTTGTGGAATGATGTAAAAGAGGGTTATTAATGTTATGTTGCCTTTCGGATTGATTATTAATGTTGCTAGGTTGGTTGTTGATGTTGTTGTTGTTGATTTGGCCGAGTTAAATTCTCGGGGTTGGTGTATTTACAGGGGAAATGCTGCCCAAATTTTTGTAGAATTAAGGGTTAATTTGGAATTAAATGCCCAAATGTCTATAGCTAATGTTTGGCATATTATGACTTGTTTGTAGATCTTGGGCAGCCCGAGACGTAGGTTGGAATTAGCTTGAGTTTGGATTTGCGTTGAGAGCGATCGAGGTATGTAAAGCTTACCTTTCCTTCTTTTGGCATGCCTTAGTTACGAATAGGCCATGACACGAGCCTCGAGGAAATCCTATTCTCGCAATCCGAGCATGTTTATGGCTCTTATTTGTTTCTTGGAATTCGTATGTTGATATGATGAAATGTTGGCCCTTATGTCTTTGGAATATTTGATTTTCAAATTTTGCATAACAAGTTTGGCTTTTAAAGAATTCCGCAACTACGAACGCCCGTATCTTTCACAGAAGGCTCGATTGCCTCGATATGCTCGAGAGTGATGGTATGGTGTATGATGAGTATGTTTTTCATAGGCGGGCCTGACTCGGGTCGACACCCGTCCGTGGGTCCCGCGACTCTTCTATTTATAATCCTGACGACTTTTGAAAGAATTCGATTTGGTTTTTATTCCGACTTCAAGTACGATCAGGTTACTTATCTTTCGAGTTTGTAATAGTGGTTCGATAACATGTGATGACTATGGCTTTCGTAGGCGGGCCCGGATTGGGTTGACGCTCGTCCGTGGGTCCCGCGATCTTTTTCTGTATGATTCTGATGGCTCTTTGAAAAGAACTTAATATGACTACCTTTCTGACCTCCGAGTATGATTATATATTTGTCTGTTGAGTCTGAAATAATGATTCGTATACCTATGATTCCGATGCGTGACTATGGATTCTGAAGTTCGGTCTGATATGTTCCCAAGTGATATTCAGAGGAAATTTGATTTGGCTATTGTCTTGGTTTGGAAATAATAGTTCGCTTTGGTTATTCTATTGGGTTTGTAATAATGATTTGTATGCCAGTACGTGATATTGCCGCTGGATATTTGGCCGCGGTATGTTATGTGATATAGCCACTGGGTATTTGACCGCGGTATGTTATGTGATATAGCCGCTGGGTATTTGGCCGCGGTATGTTCTGTGATATTGCCGCTGGGTATTTGGCCGCTGTATGTGGTGTGATACTGAGTTCTATACACAATTTGTTTTTCTTGAGAAAAAAATAATATAATAAATAAACATTTTGGTATTTTTGGATATGTACTTACTTTCTGTACTTCCATTTCGATTATGACTCAGATTTGATTACTGTATTTCCCTGCTTTGTATACTCAATACATATTCCGTACTGACCCCCTTTCTTCGGGGGCCGCGTTTCATGCCCGCGTGTGCAGCCGTACGTACGATTCGGTGATCCGCCGCCCAGGACACCTATCCCGTCTGTTGGAGAGCTCCCTTTATTCCGAGCCTACATTTTGGTATATATTCTCCCGTTGTGTATGTATTTGTGCATTCAGGGGTACGGCGGGGCCCTGTCCCGTCACATGACTCGGTTGATCTGTACTAGAGGTCTGTAGACATAGATGTGGGTTATGTACAGTTTTGTTCGGATGCGTTGAGTAAGTTGTGTTTGGATGGCCCATCCGCCGTGGCAGCGCTTTGTCGGCTGCGTGTATGTATGTTTTGCTACGCTATGTATATTATGATAGCCTTGCCAGCTTCTGTGCAGTATATGTTTGTATGCGTCAGTTTGGAGCCACGTCTGATACTGATTTATGTACGAGTCGTTTGTATGCCGAATCTGGTTGCGAGCGTATGGGTGCCTGGCCGGCACTAGTCACGGCCACGGGGTTGGGTCGTGATGTATGGCTATCGAGTGTTCGTCCTTGGAATGTCTACAGACCGTGTCCAGTAGAGTCTTGTTTATCGGTGTGTTGTGCACCACATCTATAAGCAGGAAGCTACAGGGCATTTAGGATGTTATCTTTCTTTCTGATCTTAGATCGTGCGATAGAGCTGTATTATCAGGATGACCCCTCCCTAACGGATTGTTATGATTTCAGCGATGCCTCTGAGGAAGGCCACTGTGACACCTCGAAATTTTTCCGTACTTGAGTGACGAGTAGAACGATGAAGAGCTTGAGTTTATGATGTGTTGTTAAGTTGGGAATGGCCAATCATGAATTTTGTGGAAATAATAAAGTTGCGAAGATTTCCCAAATGACCGTGGTCGTATAGTGCACAATACGGCCCGTAAAGTGATTTACGGACCGTATAGTGCGATCGTCCTCCAAGCAGTCAAAAATCTCAACTTTCTGTTTTTCTTAAGCTTAAATACGTGCATGGAAGACGGACCGTAAACTAGTATACGGCCCGTAAACCATGGTCGTAAATCACCATGCATCTTTGCCAAAGTTTCGGTTCTCGCTTAAGGTTAAAGACGACCACGAGGGACGGTCCGTAAAGTGGAATACGGACCGTAAACCTCCATGGACGACCACCGTTCACCTCAAATACGATTTCCAATTCATTAAATATGAGGACCAAGACTTATTTTATTTCATTTCTACACTACACCACTTCTCTCTAGAATCTCTCTCTACATTTATTACACAAGTTTTCAAGGATATTTGAGGATCAACAACATTAAATAAGTGAATCAAGAGTAAAGGAAATCATCAAAGATCATCCAAGTCAAGAAATCCAAATGGAGAAAAACTAGGGTTTTGCTCAAAGAGGAGTATTAGCAACCAAGGCTTGTTCCTAAAACATCTAAGGTAAGGTTCATGATATTTATATGTTGTTTAAGGTATTTGGGAGTTGAAATACTTGGTCATTAAAAGAGAATAGCAAAATGGGTTATGAATGATGAATAGTGACGTTTTGAGACATAGTTGGAATTGAATCATGAATTTTGTTGGGTTGTGATATAAATGTGTTATAAATGACCTATAGACATGAAATGAGTGTTGGATACGAAAGAATATGACGATGGATTTTTAGTCATGATTATGGGAAATTGAGGTGAATTATGAAATGCGAATCATATGAATGAATGATGATTGTTGTTAATCATATTGTGATGATTATTATGAATGTTGGGAATTGATATGGAATATGGCGGAAAGTAGTATAAACAAAGGAAGCGCTGCCCAAATTTCTATAGCCTTAGTAAGTATGTTTTTTTTTACGATGACATAGCTAATGTCGATATGAATTCCATTGAAGGTATAAACAAGCGCATTAAGGAGAACGAACAAGCGATAGAGTAGCTAAGCGACAAAGGTATGTGAGGCTAATCCCTTTCCTTCTAAGGCATGAGTCCTATGGCATGAATTTCCTCTTTTACTATGAATGTTTCATCTCCAAGAAAGTAAAGATCCTCATTCATGAATAGCTATACGAGGTAAGAAATAGAAGATGAATACGAAAATGATGATAGTAAGCTAAAGTCTAGAAATGCTATAGCCTATGATATGATGCTCCTAAGAAGCTAATGATGACATTTATGTAATTTAATGATACTGATCATTGTGCACACTCACCTTATGCTTGTTCCTTCAAGGTGAGGCAGAATACGTAAGAATGCTCATAATGACATCGGGGGTCCACGACCTTACGTCACCCCGATAAAGTATGAATAGCTAAGAGTCCCTATGCATGTATTGTGATAAGTATATGATGATATCACACCGCGCCTATATGGCCGGGCAGTCACCGCCAAGGCGGGCAGCTATACACACCATGGCCAAATGGCATGGGCAGATACCAGCTAAAGGCAGTGAGATGATATCCCGGACGCACGGATGCCCGGACGCAGTTATTGATGATGCTAATGATATTGATTATTACACCGCATCTATATGGTCGAAGCGTTATTGCAGTTTATGTATATATATGATATGATGATGAGTACGAAAGTAAGTCGGATGCATGATCATCCTTATGATTCGATCGATTCTGATTGCTCTTGTTTTATGCCTCCTCGCTTATTGATGCTTCATTATTGTTTATGCTTCACATACTCGCACAATATTCGTATCGACGTCCTTTCTTCGGACGCTGTGTTCATGCCCACAGTAGACAGAGGTGGCCCGGACTCATAGGAGCTAGCAGCTGATTTGAGAGCACTCCATATTCCTAAGTGCTGCGCATTTCTCTTTTGTATATATATACGTATATTCATGTTTTTGGGCATGACGGGTCCCGTCCCGTCCGGATGTCTAGTATTCCGAGAGGCTCCTAGATACGCAGTGTGGGTAGTCTGGTCCCATGGCTTTTATGTATATGCATGTATATATTATTTTGGATAGCCGAAGGGCTTATGTTTATAAAAGTAAATGTACTTCAGAAAATTCCAGTCTTACATGATTATGAGCTTATAGTATGAATAATAGCAGATAAGCAGGTAAGTGAGGGGTGTTCGGTGGTTAGCCCCGGATACCCGTCGCGGCCCGTAGCTCGGGTCGTGGCTGTACCCACAGCCGCTTCGTAGGGCAGCCCACAGCAGCACGAGACCACGGCGGACCGGATAGCTACTAGGGCTCGTACCCAGCTTGAGCCGGAGATTGTGCCTCCGATGGCTGGTCGCCCCCGAAAACGGAGGGTTTTGGAGCCGGCCCAAACCGGAGGGGGCCCACCGCCGCCCCCGGGCGCGCCCCCCTCCTCCACCCCCGGGGGGGCGGATGAGGGACCGCGAGGGGCCCGGTTATTGACTCGATTGCGGGGGTTCCGACGGGGGGAGGGGATGATCGTGAGGGGGCGCGATATGGGGGGCCGTTGTTTTTTTGGGTCCACCGCGTTTTCGGGTAAACCCGGAGGACCTCGGAGTTCATCCCGTTGGGCGCCCCCCCGGTTTTGATCGTGTTTCCGGACAGGGGGGATGGCACCCCATCGTTGCACGAAAGCAACAAGGGAGTCGGATGGTCAAAAAGGCAGGGCCCTCCCCCCTATGGAGCGAGTTTGGGAGGCCTTTCCCCGGCCCATTTTCTACCTCCGAGAGGGCCGGGGTAAAGACCCCCCAAGAGGGGGGAGCGTCCCGGAATATAGCCCGGAGTTTGTTTGCGGGGCCGATAGCGCCCGTTATGTAGCGTTTTGATTACCCGGGGCCCCCATGGATAGGCGGAGACTCTGTTGACCCGGGATGGGGGCCCCAACGGGGGATACCCCCGGGACAGCCCGGGAAAAGGGGGGCGACACGAGGGGACGCTGATGGGACGTAGGGGCCCCCCGGGGGGCCGGACCCGGGAACCGGGGAGCCGAGGGGGGCGGGCCTCCCAGCGAGGAATCCCCCCCGCCCCCAGAGACACCCCCAGGGCCCCCCCCGGGGGCCGATGGGGCGGGGTTTTGGGGGCGGGCAGTTCCGGGGGCCGGGGCCGGGATGGGGCGGTTCCCCCGGGGGGGCCCCCGCCCCGATGTCCCCCCTGGGGCGCCACCGGGGGGAAAAAGGCCACGGGCGTTTCCGGGGGGGGGGGGCATTTTGAGGGGTCCCCGGGGGCGGTGGGGGGGGGCGCCCCCCGGGGGGTCGCCCCTTTCCCCCTTTTCAGCGCCCGAGGGGCGGGCATACCGACCCCGGGCAAGCCGGGG
>NW_026716779.1:0-33497 GCF_029784015.1 Lycium ferocissimum | reverse complement strand
TGACATAACCCAGAGGCTAAAAAAATAATATCCAAAATATAGGCCGACAAGGCGAAACACGTCTAACCATAAACATGTCTGACCTCTAAAGATGTATGTCATATCATATAAATGGAGACGGAACCCCGTGGTCTTATAAATATGTACACAAAATCAATACCAAAGTACAACTAGAATGAAATGGAGTTCATTTATGTAGTCACGAGTAATGAGAAGCTATGAATCAAGTCTGTCTCCTGGCCACACTGCGGGCAATATTGTAGCGTCCACAAACAAAAAGTGATCGATCTGAAAAATATCTTGATATGTAAGCATGATCAACATCATTATGAAAGCATAATAGACAACATAAGAAATAGCATAGGATGGGAGATAATAGTATCATCGTCATAACACTTACTTGCTTTTCATAGGGACATTCCATTTCTATTGCGTATCCGTGTACATACATCCATATCCGTACTCATTTACATTTCGTATCCATTTTCGTATTCGTAGTCATATTTCCATTCGTACTTGCATTCATTTACATATTCATATTCATAATCATATCATATACATTGCATATACATAGCATACCCGACCACGAAGGTTCGGTGTTTCACATACTGCCCTACCAAGGCTGGTCATACATACCTGGCCCTACCAAGGTTGTGGTTATCCGTACCTAACTACCTTGATTATACATATATATATATATATATATATGTCACGACCCAACACCGTAGGCCGGACTAGTGCCCGATCTCGGGCACCCAAACACACCTATCAACGCTATCACAAGGTATATCAAATACGCATCCAAGTATATACGAAGCCAACAAAGTGTTCCAAATTTATATAATTTCCGTAAAATTTGTACAGAGTTTTGTTTTACGCACTATCCAAAATAACCCCCGCGTATTTAAAAATACCAACGAAGGCCACACAAAAATAAATAAACATATACATATGCGGGCGATAGATGCACGCGAATGGAATCGCCAAACACAACATATACAAACACAATCAGGATTGAGGTAGGCACAACCCACAAAACATGTCCACAGACACTTAAACAAACAAAACGGAATCATATGACGAGATGTATTCCGTACCCATGAACAAATATATACAATGCAACGGACGTAATATATACCAAAAATATAGGCTCCTAATGAGATGAAGCACTCAATTAGCAGAAGAGGGTGTCTAAATGTGGGATCACCAAACTATGCGTCCACTGCAACGTAAACAAATATTTAGAAGAAAGGGTGTCAATGAAATATGTCTGAGGTATATGCAGCGTAAAATGTAATATACAACTGAGATCAAATCGAAATAGAGGTACAGAAAAAGTAAATGCATTTCCAAATATCAAAATATTACTTCAAAATATAAATCATGCATAGGCACAGGAAATATGGTCGCCACTTATTGATGGCGCCATAACACAAAGATAACACGAAAGTTTCAAATCTCCGAATCTCGTCACATATCATACAGCATATCACCATACACAGATCACACCAAATATGAGTGGAACCCGGCCCTCGAGCGAGGGACTCGGTGAACCATGAACACAAGATAACACCGGAGTATATCATAATGCGCACGACAACGAACTGGCCGGAACCGCCGAACGATATCATAGTAGTGGCACGAGCGAGGTAGTGAAACCATATGCATATAAATAAATAAATAAATAAATTTCTTTTAAAAACTCAATAGCCAAATATTTTTACGGACATCAAGGCTCAAAAAAAAATTGGTCAATTGGAATTAGTAGAGAGTCACAAACTTAAATACGGAATCTTCGAAAATATTTCATAAGTCGTATTTAAAATTGAAAGTACCATTTATATTGAGAAGATTTCAAATAACATTATGAGCACTTCAAAGGGCTTTAGAATCATCGTCGCATATCCAAAATATACATGTCACGACCCTAACCGAGAGGTCATGATTAGCGCCCGACCTGGGCACCCGTACGTACACAAGGTCCCAAAAAAATAGTAACTTAAATATTCAATAAAATTTGGGCGAGTTTCCTTTTTCTTACTAATAAAATTAACACTGCAAGAAGAAAATACCAACAAAGGTCACGGGGGCCAACATAACCATATACATATACGAAAAAGCCGACGGAAACTGCCGAATCGACCATTTCCTCCATAGTCACATATATATACACCTTCATACAGACATAGCCATAACCCATATACATATCACCAGGCCTCTAAACGAGATAACGAAGTCATATGGCCCAGAATGAGGGCCCCGTCGTACCACGAATAATATACATATGCCGGAAGAAAATATATATCAAAAATATGAGCTCCAGGAAGAAGGAGCCATCCCGCACTGAATAGGTGTCCTAAGCGGTGGATCACCAAAACTTCGTATTCACTGGGCATAACGCAGCCTGAAGACAGGATGGTCGAATATGTAATTATATGTAAAGCGAGAATAATCATAAGTCGCGCAATGTCAAGAAATTAGGTACAATATGCAAATGTCACAATACTTATGTAAAAAAACATAAATCACGATAGGCTCTTAGAACGATGGTCGCATCGCCGACAATGGCGCCATACCACATCATCGCTCCCGATGTTTCGTATCTCCGACACCCCGACGGATCATTTCATATCATAAAGCGTACCCCCGTAACGCCTAAATATACACGGTACCCGCCGAAGGGGGGACACGGCGTGCGGAACACATCATACTCCCGAATATATATCATAGCGCGCCTGAACATAACGCTGCCCTGGATCCGGTGACGAGGTGAACGACAATGAGCACGAGCTGCATTGAGCACACATATGCATAAAATCATAATCATAGATCATAAAGTAAGTAAGAAGTCCATATGCCAAAGTTTAAACGAAAAGCTAGTATTAACTTTTCTCCGAAAATGGTTACATAAGAGCAAAGCCGGCGGTGCCGACTGCCGACCCCATCCGAGCCCGACTATGGTAGTTAGGGGAGAGATAGGTCTTATGAACATACATATTATGTTTGGGGGCGTTCCGAGCTCATATACAAAAGTTATGGGCGTTTGAAGTTCAGGACCTCTTTGTAGTCAAAATCCTTTTTAAGTCTTTCAAATTTCAATCACTTGAAACACAAGAAATCTTAGTTTGCACACACTAAGGAATAAACTCTTGGAATCGAATAAAGTACACGTCTAAGCTCGGATTTTTGGAGTAGAATGACCTCGAGACGCGGGTCATAGCATAATAGCACTAGGACATGCCAAGGAAAGAAATCGACGCTTTACATACCTTATCCGCTGCTTGACTAAGTCAAGCTTCAAATCTCTGGGTACGCTAAGATCTACATAGCGCCAAATATATATTAACATTAGTCATACGTCTTAGGCATCCAATTCCAAACGAACATTAAATTTTATAGAAATTTAGGCAAAGATTTCTATAAATGCACCAACCCCGAGATTCAACCTCAAATTTCAACAACAACCAAACCAACAACCAAACTATAACATCGATAACCAATTCACAATACATTCTAACATTAATATCCAATTCCAACACATTCCAACATTAAACACATTTTGCTACATACTTAAGGACATTCCAATATATTTAACTATACTCATATAATCGAATTAACATTAAGGCTCATACGTTCCATTACTAATCCGAACCCATTTAAATCATATTCAAGAACACTTTAAACAATTCTCACAATTTTTCAAATAACCCAAACTTTGTCCCAACACCTCGAATTCGACTCCAAACCCGAGAACACTACTCACATATTTCTTTTCTTTTCAAACTCCATAAATTATACTACCAAACCATGCATAAACAATGTCATTCTCTAAATTACAAAATTTACATTACAAGCCTAATGGCTCTTCCAAAACAGCCCGCCTCTTCACAACATCAACGTGGATCATTCAAAGGTTCATTAACGATACAAAAACTCACAACGACAACAACTAGAGCCTTAAGTAACATTTGCTCATCTGGCTCCAACATGGCATACGTTCGGCCATCCTATACCCACACATATATATATAATTTACACTCATTCAATACACTACAACAACAAGGAAACATACTACATATAATTCAAACTACCATTCCAACAACACATAGGAAACACACGGCTACAAGCCACGCATAGTTCATGGCCACGGTTCAACTCCAACATCTAATTTTTCATGAATTTCATGCATGTTTGCATACTACAACACGTCCACACCATTCACAACACATAAAGAGAATTAATTCTTACCTTTTCTTCTTCACTTCACACGTTCACTAAGGTGATGAACAAGGGAAACTAATAGTTTGTTGATCCGAATAACGCTCCACGTTAACAAGCACCCTTGAATTAGTTGTTTTACAGAAGAACCAATTTTTTGGAAGAGATTTCTTGATCTTGCTTTTCCTCTTCTATGGCCGATTGTCTCCTTCTTTTCCCTCTCCTTATTTTCTTGATTTTCAAGAAAGTAAATGAGGAGAAAGGATGACTTAGTCATCTTTTAAATTATAAAGAAAATATTTTATATGGCCATAGGCCCACAAGTAGTATGGCCGGCCACTTTGGCCTCTTTATTTCCATATTCCACAAATTTTCTTAATTCATTTTTGGCCCTTAAATATTTCCTTAATGTTTTCATACCAACAAAGTCATATACCACTTATTTAAAACAAAGTCATGATTAAAGAAAATCCCGACTTCTTGTCTCGGAATAGCCTTGTATCCTAACTTGTCATATTAGCTCAAATTATCCCGTTGTTGAAAATACGGGATATAACAATACATATCCAAACTTTGGCCATATCAAATATTTTTCGGACATCATTGTGGATCACATATTCATACTAATAAACTTATGGATAACATTATGGATCAAATCAAATGGGGACTTAAAGACCATATTTTCATATCAAATATTCATCAAAGGCTTTAGTCTTCTCTTTTCTTTCGAACAACATCTAGAACATAATAAATAGAATATTTGAACATCATAAAATATGTACCCAGCCATATGGAATAGCTTATGGAGGTCAAAGATGTTAGCCATCCTAGTGGCTCCAAGAATAGGATCCTTTTTTTTTTATAAGCATACATATACATTTTGTTTCTCCCAAAACGGATCATGTCGGAAAGAAGAACGATAAGCTTTACATACCTCGATCGCTCGCTAATCAATTTCCGAATCAAGTCTCGGTCTCTCCAATATCTACAATAATATTATCAATTACCCATAAATTAGCTACTAGTACTTAGAATTTTAAATCCCAACTAGCACTTGTCTGTAAATTTCGGCAGCATTTTGCCTTATATATTCGCCTATCCGAATTTTTTAATTGTTCTCCTGTTGACACGAAATACCAACAATAACATATAGACACAACCATATCTTCAATTCTTTTATTTCAACAAGAACAACAACATATCAAAACAGCCCCCAACTATAACATAGCGATGCCCGAAATTCTAACACTTACAATACACCAAGCAGCCCATATACACTTCTTATACCTTATTCAATGCAATCTTTCAGCAAATTTAATGAAATACTACAGCAGCTACACCACAACTACATCATCTATCCATATGCAAGTAAATCACATTATTATCATTATAATCCCTACAACAACCCACACACAACAAATTTAACTCCAACTCTAACCATTAAATTCCTTCATTCTCATCACATAATCCATGATAACAACAACAATAATCATATGAACGTAATCATACCCTCAATCCTTTCAATTCAAAAAGGATAACAACATGTCCATAAAACAACACAACTTTAAACTTAACCATTTAATTCCTCCTATATAATGCTACTAAAATCAATTCATCATTCTTACTCGAAACACCCCCTTACACGGCTCAATTTATAATTCAACATCAACATACATAACCCTTTTGTATTTAACACACATCTACCAAGCTATACAAGTCTAAACTACCTCAAAACATGTAGAAAAGAATTAAATCTTACCTTAGAGACAAGCTCTAATTTTCACCATGTAATGTCTTCAAGAAATCCATGACCTCCATATTTTTCCTCCTCTTGATCTTCAAATCTCTCCAATTAATTGTGTAGAAGGGGGCAAAAATGGCACAGGCCGTGAAAAAGTGTGCGAGAACGGTGGCGAACTTCTCTCTCTTTAAGTTGAGAGCTTCTCACTAAGACCTAACTTGCAAGATTAATTTGTGGTATAAGTGATGACTTAGTCATCCACTTATGCTTATATATCATCTTTACAAAGTGGACATGTGTCAACTTTTTATTCAACCACCAATCAAATTCGGCCATGTGTTGTGGGCCCACTTGATCCCACTAATGACTTAATAATCTAATCATGGTAAATTAATCTCAAATTTCCATTAATATTTTATACCAAATAAAATTGCAAGCAAGTCGTGCACTTACTAAAATCGATTAAAATCTTTGTCTCATATCCAACAATAATCTTGTCATTGGATTTATGTTGATTTACTTACGAATAATCCGTGGTATAAAAATACGGGGAATAACATCCTTACCCTTTAGAACATTCGTCCTCGAATGTTAAACTAGCCTTCATTAGGTCTTACAAAGATTCCGGGAGTCTTTTTATTGCGATAACATATAGTCTCATCCCCCAATCAATATAATCAAATAAGGAATTTTTGCTCTCACCCGTAGGCATAGGGAACAAGTAAGGACAACGATTCTTCATCCTTCTTCAGCTCCCGTGTGTCATCTCTTCCGGTTATTAATTGCCACAATACGCTAATGAAAGCCACGTCTTTAGTATGCAACATTCTTACTCGGCGATTAAGGCATAGCTATGGTCCTTCTCATAAGATAATTTCCTCGTTACCTGGCATCATCGTGCAGGGGATTACTCTAAAAGAGACGCCAATACGTTTGTGAAGCATCGACGAAAGATCGGATGCCAATCGCTTCTAAATCAGATGGTAGGTCCAACTCATAGAAACCTTGCCTACCTTACGAATAATCTAATAAGGCCCAATATACCTCGGGCTAAGCTTTCCTTTCTTACCGAATCTCGTTACGCCCTGCGATGGTGACCGTTCAAGAACACTCAATCACCAATATGAAACTCTATGTCGACGTGTTTATTTGCATATGACTTCGACTTTGGACTACTAATAACCTTTCCTGAATAAGCTTTACCTTATCAATAGCTTGCTAAATCGTACCTGGGCTAATTAACTTAGTTTCACCAACATCGAACCAAACAATAGGTAACCTGCATTTCCTGCCATACAAGGCCTCATACGGTGCCATCTGGATACTAGAATGGTAGCTATTATTATAAGCAAATTCAATAAGTGGAAAATGATCATCCAACTACCTTCCGAAAGTAATAATGTATTCGCAACATATCTTCTAGCGTACGAATAGTACGCTCAACTTATCCGTCAATGGAGGATAAAATGTTGTGCTAAGACGCATGTGTCCCAATCTCTTCTGAATGATCTCCAGAAGTTAGCTATAAATTGAGCTCCTCTGTCCGATATAATATATATGGGAACCTCATGAAGTCTCACTGTCCCCCTGATATATAACCTCGCATAGTCCTTAGTTGAAAAGGTAGTCCTGACTGGGAGAAGGTGGGCTGATTTTGTCAGCCTATTCACCATAACTCTAATAGAGTCATACTTTCGTGGAGTACAAAGTAAGTCTGTAATGAAGTCTACATTTTGGGAATCTTCGTCCTCATGTATTATTCTCGGCTTCTTAGAGGACTTTAACGTATTCTACCTTCTGGCTTTTAATCTCAATCCTTATAGTTGGCTACCGAGTAGCGCTGGAGTTTCCCTCATATAATAACTTACATAGCCGCTCTGTACTCTGTCTATCATTAATTGGTATAATTCTGACAGGATTTGACATATAAGTTCATCATCTTTTAGTAACCAGCTAGTCCTGATCGTCTTGCTTAAGCCGTTCTATAGTTCCCTTAATCTAACTTGTAATACTTTAGGCATATTATATTTTTTGTCCTTAATTCAAACTCTTCTATTGCCTTATTCAGATTTTTCTCTTAACTTTCCCGTCACTCATTAGGTTGCAATCTTTACAAGAATATGCGAAGGTTCCCAAATGTGTCAGAAATACCTTAGCGTCGTTTCACTAGTCTTTATGCTTTAACAAGCTTCTCTTCTCTTATCTTACGGTCGGTATCGGGATAGATCTCTTGTTCAACCATGGCCATGTCTTATTTGCCCTTTGGTGTTAAATCTTATATCAAGTACTTTGGCTCAACCCATCTTTCTTTAATGTACTGAATATCCTGTTGCATTGTTATTCGAATCATACTTATCATTTTATTACGTACTAACTCACTTGGTAGCTATTTTGTCATACTCGCTTTCTCCTTTCTTTACTTACCACTTATTTTATTTTTCATATTCTACTATAGAGATCCTCTATCCTCTCCTTTGCTACTTGTATATCACAATATCATTGGCCAATAACTCTGCTAACGTCTTAACTTCTAATCGATTACGCCTTCTTTGCCCTTATAATATCCTTTAAGTTACTCGTTACCATTCTCTTGTCGTATTCTTCCTTTTTATAAGCATCCACCTTCTGATGTCATATCTTCCAAGGTCTTTACCAATAATCCTCAGCACTGTCTCAAATACCATCTTGGCTACTGTTCATTTATCGCTGGCTTTTAGATCTTACCAACTTATTTCAGCTTGGGATCTCACTTGAAGTTTGAGTATCCATATTGGATATATTATAGCGTCAATTGTTTCCATTTGTACTTACTTTGCTTTCACCGGCTTCCCCCTTTGGGGTTGTGCTTACACCATGTCCGGTTTTTCTTTATCATTTATAACCCGATTCTCCACGTGCGAAACCTAACCAAATCCCGAGGCGATGAGAACTCTCAATATATTGTACAAAATCTTATCGATGGTTGGTACTCGAGTAATCCAATTAATGTAGCAATTTATCCGAAGCCACATTCCCTTTTATTAGTCAGTAATTAGCTAGTGCTTATAGTCGTTTCAAATTCTCCGTTAGGTAGCACTTATATTCTAATTATAAGTGTCCCAAGCTTTCTTATAATACTATCTTTATCCCAACGAATATAAATACATTTCTTCTAATAAATTCACAATGCATCGGTTGTTTGTGAATCCACAATCCTTGTCCTTTAAAGATTTCACTATTCACAGAGGTGAAGTCGCATGTCTGCGATACTCTTTTATGCCTCATACTCTTTCTCTCTTGTTGTATATCAAATGCTAACTTCTAACTTATCCAAAATCATGTCGAATTTGTCTTAATAGTGGTCTTGTCTTATTATCGTTTCGCCGCACTACACTCTTTAAGTCCATACTATATGTTTCCCCTTTTATTCTATATTCATACTCAATTAATTACGTCCGTCTTGGGTACTTCCTTTAGTATTTCCTTCGTTTCTCCAGTCTATGTCCATCTTTCACGTTGTGCGCAGGAAGCTCATGTTACTCTTTGTATAGCTTGAAAAAACACTATTTCTACATAACCCCTTTCTCGTTTTCAAATCATGTTCTGTTTATCTCTTTTTTATTTTTATCACACCAGTCATTTCTGATATTTGTTCTGTCTTGTTGCTCGTCTTTTCCTAGATCATCTTTAGTACTTCACCAACAACACATGAAATGTATGATCCTAAACAGCCCACAAGTTTAAGTTTTTATTCCACAAATTCCATCTCCAATTAGTCGATGAGAACTGATAAAATGTTACTATAAGGTATTTTCCAACCACCCGACGGAAAAGCTAGAGCCCGACAAGCACCACAACTTCTTAGTACTTAATTCACATAGTTTATCCCATATTTTTTTTTTTGAGTCATGAGCGAATCATTTAAATTCCCAACTGCTTGTCACACGCTTTGTATTCTTCCAATAAGGTGAAACTTAATCGCCGGGCATTTTTGCCCTTCAACATAGGCTTTTTCTAAAGCAAAATGTGGTTGGAACGTATTGGTCCATTTAAATGAATTGTGAAGTCACGTCGTTTATGCTTTCTCGAAATAAAATTTCCCAATAAGGATGATGATCTTGCTTACAAATGACATGGAGGATATCTCTTGAGCTTCAATCCAACGTAATAATTTACCTATCGGTATCGACTTTTTAAGACATATTAAGAACTTATATCCCATTCTCCTTTTATATTTCTGGAAAAATTTGGGCGAGAGGTTCCCTCTCGTACTTCTTACTATCCAAAAACCTGCAGGGAAATACCAAACAATGCCTCGGGGCCAACATATATACGCATATATCATATCGTATCATACACACGGGGGCTAACAATTTCAAGTAAAAGTATAAAGATGTCGAGACTACCTCACATGTCCAACTCCAAATTGCACAATTTACACTTTCCTGTTTACTTTCCGTTTCAATCTTCAACTCTATATTTCAATCTTACTTCGAATACCTTACCCGACATACATCGTTCATACCATTGCTTACCTGTGTACTGTGTAGCTTCCAATATCATCAATCGCTTTCTTCTGTCGATGCCATTCTTCAGCTGAAATCAAGCGTTAGTAAAAGGAATTTCATTTCCTATGGGTAGATCTATCGCACGATCTTAGATATCAAAGAAAAGGTAACATCCTAAATGTCTGTAAGCTTAATTTATAGATGTGGTGCACAACACACCGATAAACAAGACTCTACTAGACACGATCTGCAGGACATTCCGAGGACAAACTCGTCTGATACCACTTCTGTCACGACCAACCGTAGGCGCGTGACTAGTGCCCGATACGGCACCCAAACACACCTATCAACGCTATCACAAGGTATATCAAACGCATCAGTATATAACGGGCCAACAAGGCTGTGTTCCAAATTTATATAATTTCTAGAAAAATTTAGGCAGTATTTCCATTGTTTTACGGACTATCCAAAATAACCTGGCGTACGTAAAAATACTAACGAAGGCCACACAGGCTATGAACAACATATATACGTATGCGGGCCGAAAGTTGCGCGGGCGAATGGAATCGCCCAAACACAACATATACAAACACAATCGTATGGAAGTAAGCTAACCCACAAAACATGTCCACCAGACCTCTAAACGAGACAAAGGGAATCATATGACGGGACAGGGCCCCGCGCGTGCCCATGAACAAATATATACAATGCGAACGGACGAATATATATACCAAAAATATAGGCTCCGGAATGAGAGGAGCACTCCGATTAGCGAGAGAGAGGGTGTCCTAAACAGGTGGATCACCAAACTATGCGTACGTACACTCAAGGGCATGAAAACGCGCGGCCCCCCCCCGAAGAAGGGGGGTCGGTCAAATATGTACGAGTATGCAACGAAAAATGTAATATACAAATCGAGATCAAATCGAAATAGAGGTACGGAAAGTAAATGCATTTCCAAAATATCAAAATGTTACTTCAAAATATAAATCATGCATAGGGAACACGAAATATGGTCGCCCGCTGTCGATGGCGCCATAACACAAGATAACACCGAAAGTTTCAAATCTCCGAATCTCCGTCACATATCATACACAAGATATCGCCATACACACAGCATCACACAAAATATGAGTGGAACCGGCCCTCGGCGAGGGACTCGGTGAACCATGAACACAAGATAACACCGGAGTATATCATAGTGCGCACGATAACAGAACCAGCCCGGGAACCGGCAAACGATATCATAGTAGTGGGCACGAAGCGGTAGTGCGGAAACCATATGCATATAAATAAATAAATAAATAAATTTCTTTCAAACTCAATAGCCAAATATTTTTACGCATATCTCAAGGCTCAAAATAAAATTCGGGTCAATTGGAATTAGTATAAGAGAGTCACAAACTTTAGAAATACGGAATCTTAAAATATTTCATAAGTCGTATTTAGAAATTGAGTACCATTTATATTGAGAAGATTTCAAATAACATTATGGAGCACTTCAAAGGGAGCTTTAGAATCATACGCGCATATCCAAAATATACATATCCAAACTTTGGCCATATCAAATATGTTTCGGACATCATTGTGGATCACATATTCATACTAATAAACTTGCGGATAACATTATGGATCAAATCAAATGGGACTTAAAGACCATATTTTCGTATCGAAATATTCATCAAAGGCTTTAGTCTTCTAGTTTTATTTCGAACAACATCTAGAACATGATAAATAGAATATTTGAACATCATAAAATATGTACCCAGCCATATGGAATAGCTTATGGAGGTCAAAGATGTTAGCCATCCTAGTGGCTCCAAGAATAGGATCCTTTTTTTTTTTTTATAAGCATACATATACATTTTGTTTCTCCCAAAACGGATCATGTTAGAAAGAAGGAACGATAGGCTTTACATACCTCGATCGCTCGCTAATCAATTTCCGAATCAAGTCTCGGTCTCTCCAATATCTACAATAATATTATCAATTACCCATAAATTAGCTACTAGTACTTAGAATTTTAAATCCCAACTAGCACTTGTCTACGAAATTTCGGCAAAGATTTCCCATATGTATTCGCTATCCGAATTTTTCAATTGTTCTCTGATTGACACGGAAATACCAACAATAACATATGGACACAACCATATCTTCAATTCTTTTATTTCAACAAGAACAACAACAAATCAAAACAGCCCCCAACTATAACATAGCGTACGCTTAAATTCTAACGAACACTACAATACACCAAGCAGCCCATATACACTTCTTATACCTTATTCAATGCAATCTTTTCAGCAAATTTAATGAAATACTACAGCTACACCACAACTACATCATCTATCCATATGCAAGTAAATCACATTATTATCATTATAATCCCTACAACAATCCACAACAAATTTAACTCAACTCTAACCATTAAATTCCTTCATTCTCATCACATAATCCATGATAACAACAACAATAATCATATGAACATAATCATACCCTCAATCCTTTCAATTCAGCAAGGATAAAAACATGTCCATAAAACAACAACTTTAAACTTAACCATTTAATTCCTCCATAATGCTACTAAAATCAATTCATCATTCTTACTCGAAACACCCCCTTACATACTCAATTTATAATTCAACATCAACATACATAACCCTTTTGTATTTAACACACATCTACCAAGCTATACAAGTCTAAACTACCTCCAAAACATGTAGAAAAGAATTAAATCTTACCTTAGAGACAAGCTCTAATTTTCACCATGTAATGTCTTCAAGAAATCCATGACCTCCATATTTTTCCTCCTCTTGATCTTCAAATCTCTCCAATTAATTGTGTGAAGAGAGGCAAAAATGGCACGGCCGTGAACGGTGGCGCCGTGAATACGGTGGCGCGCCCGTGGCTCGGTGGGTCGGACTTCTCTCTTTAAGTTGAGAGCTTCTCTCACTAAGACCTAACTTGCAAGATTAATTTGTGGTATAAGTGATGACTTAGTCATCCACTTATGCTTATATATCATCTTTACAAAGTGGACATGTGTCAACTTTTTATTCAACCACCAATCAAATTCGGCCATGTGTTGTGGACCCACTTGATCCCACTAATGACTTAATAATATAATCATGGTAAATTAATCTCAAATTTCCATTAATATTTCCATACCAAATAAAATTGCAAGCAAGTCGTTACTTACTAAAATCAGGGATTAAAATCCTTGTCTCTATCCAACAATAATCTTGTCATTGGATTTATGTTGATTTACTTACTAAATCAACCGTGTATAAAAATACGGGGTCTAACAATATATATATATATATATATATTCTATATTCTAACCGGCTACATAAGCTCGGGGTTTCATAATAGCCATACATAGGCACATATACATAAAGCCCATAGTATCTTTAGCGTCATTACTATCGTCGTTCGTTACATCTATCCCTAGGGGATTTCTCATCATATAAGGAATTTAGTACAATCGTAACATATCGAGAATCATGAGCTTAGTAGCTCTCAAAGATGGAATCATTTGGAGGACATCATGGGCTCATAGAAGAATAGATATTTGGCCAAAGAACCATGCCTTATGAAAGAAGGGTTAGCCTTACATACCTTTCCGTTCAACTATTCTATCACTTGCACGTTCTCCTTCATGCTCACGTTTGTACCTTCATCAGAGTTATACTATCATTAGAAAATCGATAGCTTAGCATACATGACTAAAGCTAGAGAAAATTGGACAAAGATCTCCTTTATTTATACGACTTCCTCCATATCATATATCAACTCCCAAACATCAATAATAACATTCACAACATCATAACAATAGCCTTTATTCACCTACATTATCCTTACTTCTCAATTCCCTTCCAATCATCCATATTCATGGTCATAACACACGATTACGTTCATTCATATACAATGTCTATTCCATGTTCTCAATATCATTTGTAACATGATTATAATCATAACGTATCAAGAATCATGACTCAATCTGAACTATTACTCAAAAGTGACACTATTCCCACATTCATGACCCATTTTCTATTTCCTTCTATAATCCAAGTGTTTCAACTTTTTAATACCTTAAATAACATGGAAATACCATAAAACTTACCTTAGATGGTGTAGGAATGAGCCTTGGGTGCAAACACTTCACTTGAACAAAACCCTAGTTTCACCTTCACTTGGATTTCTTGTCTTGGATGAATTTTAATGGGTTTCTTACACTAGATTCACTTGGTTTGATGAAGTTGAACACTAATATCTCTTGAATTCTTATGGGATAAATGTGGAGAGATGTTCTAGAGAGAAGGGGTGTGATAGGGAAATGAAATGAAATGAAACTTGGTCCCTTATTAATAAAACAATTCAGTCCCGACCATATTCTACGGACCAACATACGGTCCGTATAAATTATACTGACCGTATGTCTGGCCGTAGATTTGGTCCAGAGAGGGGTGCTAACCTGGGCTAATTATACGGCTAAACATGCGGTCCATATGTTTTATACGGCCAGTATGTTTGGCCGTATAATGCCCAAGCCGAAGTTCGTTCTCGTCGACTCGTTTGATCTCCAATCCTTATGGAACCTTCTTGACACTTGTTCATCACCTCATTAACAATATAAGGGACGTTATAACTCTTCTCCAAAGTATCATTAAATCATCATTAACTTATTACTCATAAATCCTTTCCGATACATATCGTATGCCTTGCCTTTTCTTGGCAAACTTTCTCATCTAACATCAAATGTCTTTGAAATCTTACTTAGGGTCATCAATTGTCATTCCTTACTCATTGAAATACCATATACTTCGTGCTCTTCGTTAGTCTATTCACTGTGCATCAACGAAAAATTTTTCGAGGTGTAGCATTGAAATAAGCTTACAACGCAACTACGTTGAAGAGAATCCGAGTTTCCTTAGCTTTACGATCTTTCTTAGGGTTGATTGAGGTTGAAACCCCTTAGATTTGGGTTATATTGGTGTGGAGACCTTGAGAGAGTATTGGAGAGGGTTTAGGATCTAGAAAAGAAAGTAAAATGAACTATACAAAGTAGCCACTGACTTTTATACTTAAAAAGGAATTCCACTGCCTCAAGTGGGTTCCAAAGGGGGCTGTCTGTGCAGTCTCGCCAAAATGCGAATATCTCTCTACTCCTACGTCGTATCGACTAACGGTTTAATGCTTTGGAAACTAAACTTGTAGACCTTCAATTTGGTGGGTGGATGACCCCATAAATCCAATTATATTGGGAGAAAATCTTAGTGACATTAGACCTAAATTTCAGTAAACTTATGAACGTAAACTGCGATAACTTTTGCCGACTTTTGTTTTACAACTTGCTTGACTTCAAAACATAACATAAGATGATTATATGATTAAAATAACTCATAACATGACATTTTTAGCATGTTAAACACTCCTAGTCTTACCCCAAAAGTACGGGTTATAACATTCCCAACTTTCTGACTTTCGACGAAGCTTATTTTCTTTGATTCATTTAATTTCTAAACCATCCAACCTATGCTATACATGGTTTTAAACACTTATGAAATTGATAATGGTCTTTCTCTATGAGCTTATGTCAACTCACTTATGACACACTTCAGTGTACGAAAGTACGGGATGTAACAAAAGCTATACCTTCAAATGCTTTCTTCTTTTAAATACATGTCAACAACAACAAAAACAACAACATACTCAGGTTATCCCATCAATTTCTAGCCATAAAATACCACAAGAAAAGCCTCAAAACATTTCATTAATTTCTAATGAGTTTTGTGGGAAGATTTCTTGATTTCTAAGCTTTTAATCATTGGGGAAACTAGTTGCTAAGTTGAATCTCTATTTAACTCTAGGGTTTTGATTATGGGAAATTGGGGATTTCTTTAATTTGGAGGTTTCCAATTAATGATACAAATGATGCTAATTGGGGACTAATTGTGTTGGTAGTTAGTACTTGGGCTCCTTAAGCTTGGGGTTGACCTTTTCCAACTTGAAATTTCTATTTTTGCCCTTGTGGGCTCAGGGTACCTTTTAAAGGGTAATTTTCGATTCTTATCATATTATAGTAACATGGGTATCGTTAGACTCGGTTTTTAACGGAGGTTAAATTGATGATTAGACTTCGACCATTCGGAAGCTCTTCGCAAAGAGAATAAGCGTCTTGGTTAGTTTGTGGTGCCTGCTCGGCATTGAGGTAGGTTACGGCTTACCATATGGTTAGACTTTGATTAGTGAATCATATGTAGAAGTAGTTATTGACAGAGAAAGACAGATAGGTCACATGATTTATGGAGGGGTGAAATCCAATTAGATTGGTTTCGTCAGCTGTTATGTGGGATTTTCGCCATATTTGCTGTATTTGTGATTTTGTTTGCATTCACCTCTCCCTGGTCTTCTCACTTATCATCGAAAAAGGGAAAGATCATAAAAAAAGGCTTAAATTTGTGTTGTGTACTTCATGAAAAGTAACAGATGAGATTTGTTTTGATTACTATCGATATTGATATCATGCATGGCATACATTCTTACTCATATGATGATTTGATATGAACTGTGTTGGATATGATGATAAGTGAGAGAGTGTAGCCTCCGAAGTCTTTGCCGGAGAGTGTAAAAGAGAGATGAGAGTCCGTGATTCAAGGTTGTTACCAGAGCGGAATGTATGCTCATGATCCGAGGTCATTTATCGGAGCGAGAGAGTGTTCGGTGCCCGAGGTGTCTTGCCGGGACTAGGTGTACATGGACTTCGCTGGTCCCCCATGGGTCATGGCTATGAGACTTTGTCCTTAGCATATGTGTACGGTATGAAAGATTGGCCAGTGCATTGCATATCATTACATTTCATCCCACATCATCATATGGAATTTTACTTCTGATTCTTGGTATTGATTGTTGAACTATTGTTGCGGTGAAGATCTGATTATTCACTTGGCAGAATTGTAGTTTAGTGACTCCACCTAGGCTTATGAGTTGAACTTTTGAGATTCTTTATGATTACTATTTGGTGGAAATTTTTTATTAATGTTGCCATGTGCTGATTGCTTATCTGTCTACCTGTTCATTTCTGTCTTTTATATATGTGAACTAATTGTTGTCGGCCTATGATACCTACGTGTACTAGGGTAGTACTGATACTACTCTCACTGTACTATTTCTGTGAGTGCAGAGTTTGTTACAGGATCCACGTCTCAACCTCGTGAGTGACCCCAAGGCATACTCCAGGAGATTCCAGGTTGAGCATTGTCAGATTCACATTCCAGAATCCCCTCCTTGATTATTTTTCTACTTTGGTTTCATGCATGTATCACATTTATGTATCTTTCGAGACTTAGGGTCGCTATGATGGATAAAAAAAAATAGTCCCGGGATAAAAATTTGGTACCGCCTTATCCCAAGTTTGGTTGGGATAAAATCGCGGGATAACTAATCTCGGGGTAAGTTATCCCGGGATTGTAGTGTTCTTTTATCCTACATAGAGGGTAGCATAACAATCCCGGGATAAGGGATTAGTTATCTCGGGATAACTTGTTCCCCAACCAAACGAGCCCTTAGTATTCATTAGACTTGTTTATGATAATGTCTCTTGTACTGTGTTTCAGACCAGATCTGTTGGGGTTATGTCTTGTATACTTATATATATATATATATATATATATTAAAAGCATGAACTCCAGAACTTAAAAGTAAAATTACTTAAATACCCTTCCAAACAAACTAAACACTCTATTAAAAAAAAAATTAAAATACCAAGTTTGAAAGGATGTAACCCTTCAGATTAATTGCCCGTATAGTTTCTAACTAACAATTCTTATTTTAGATTTTGTTTACAACCGTTGGTGCATTTTGAACCTGGCCAGAACTTGATACACCTTGTGTCCCATCTTCGTTCTTTCCAAATATCAAGCAATATTTTGGCCTAATCAAATTCATTGTACTGGCAAGGCATTATCTTTAATAAAACACTCCATAAAGGGATTCTACCAATGCCAATCATGGAAAACATACGTATGTATATTGAACATCCAAATTTTCTTACCCGTACTTCGTTGGCCTTTCTTTCACTGAACTTCTATTCACCATTAATGGTGGTGCTTATTGAGCCATTTGACAGAACATTAAAATTTTTAAAAAACAACCATCTTATCGCAAAGTAGAATGCTCCCACTTCATTTCATTTCTATGGTCCTTTGCAGCATAAGAACCATAAGTGACTGTATATGTTAGGAGTAGTAATCGGTTCGATAAAAATCACCGAATTTGACTTCATTGACACCCTTTAGAAGCAAATTAAAGCCTTACCACGCCTTTATTGGTGACCAAGATGATGAACATCGAGAAACAAATCATCTCTGGTCCTTGAAGAAGCAACTGCCCGTAGTAATTGATGTAATAGCTCAGATTTTGCTTATACCATAGTTTTGTAGTTTGTGAAAAGAGATGAAATATGATCATTTTGTCAATCTACAATTCAAAACCAACAGATCTTCGAAACTGGTAATGTATTTTTTTTCCATTAAATTATATTTATGATAATAACATTGCATTAGTAGCCATGGCCTGAGATGCTCATAAGGCTTTTAAATTTGTTGCTCTCATACCCAGTTATTACACATTTTCTAATTTCTTCCTTTCAAGCTTAATTGTTCTTTACTTTTTTTTTTCTTCTAAAAATGGATGATACATTTAACATAAAGTAAGATATATGTGTGATACCATGCAGGTAGAAAACAAAAAAATCTCCCAACTATCAAGTAAGGTAATGAAAAAATCCAAACAAATGAAGATAGTAGATATTATCGGTGCCTTACTTGCAGATGCACAAGTAACTTTCTACAAATATTTTCGTACAATATATATGTGAAATATTAAAGTTAATTTTTTGGAAGAATAAATATCATAGATATTTAGAAGATAATCTAGAAGGTTATATTGGAATATCTTAGATATTTAGTTTACTTAAGAAAAATCTAGATGCTCTGTAATCTTAGATATTTGTAGAAGAGGATAGAATTGTCTAGATCTTTTTAAATAGATCATGTCTAGAATCATCCCTACACAACTATAAATAGGGGTGACCTTAGTCATTTATGACCAACCCCAATTGTAAGCTAATACTAAAAATACAAGCCAATTCAAGAAACTTTTCCTTTCTATACCTTCCTTCTTTAGTTGAATCTTCCGATCTTAGTTACGATCTTGGGCTAGCGAAGGTTTCTCCGATTTACTTTTCTTCTGCTATATTTCTCTACATCGGTATCAGAGCCATAGCCATATACGTTGGCTTCTGGATATATTTTCAAGATCGGGTTAGTGGTCGATTCAATTGTTTTTTTTCTAAATGCATGTGTGTGGTCGTGCTAATGGACTGGGGATGGAATTATTGAACCAGTCCAACTACAAGGTATGGAAGACCTGTTTGGAGTCCTACCTTGTTGGCGAGGATTGTGGGAAGTTGTCAATGGGAGTAACACAAATCCTCCCGCCGATGCAATCGAAAATAATGACGCATACAAGAAGTGGAAAACGGAGACTAATGCCAAGGCGGAGTTCATCCCGAAGAGGTCTATCTCTCCCGTTTATTTGATCATATTATAAGGTGTAAATCAGCTCATGAAATATGGAGGACCCTTGATCGTTTGTTCAACAAGAAGGATGAAGCTCGGCTACAGATTTTGGAGAACGAATTGGCCAACACCATTCAAGGTAATCTTTCTATTGCTGAGTACTTCTTGAAGATTAAAAACTTATGTTCTGAAATATCTCTATTAAATCCGGACGAGGCTATTTCTGAAGCACGAATGAGAAGAATTATCATTCGTGGTTTGAAGTCAGAATATATTCCTTCCGTTACGTCAATTCAAGGATGGGCTCAACAACCATCCTTGGAGGAGTTTGAGAATTTATTGTCATCACATGAGCTACTAGCCAAACAGATGGCTGGTGTATCGATCAAAGAAGGGGAAGGAAATGCTCTTGCAGCTAACCAAAGGAATCTTAAAGTAAGGCAAAAGCAAAGTGGCTCAAGAGAGATGGCGTATTCTCAATTCCAAGAGGGTTCAAGCTCTCCAAGACAGAAGGAGGAGTCTTCTAATTATGGTAAGAAGTCTATTAAATGTTATCGATGTCAAATAGGGACACATAAAAAGATATTGCCGAACAAAAGAGAGCAATATGGCTCAAGTCGAGAAAGTTGCTGAAGAAGAAGAAGACTGGGGAAGGTGCTTCGTAGCTGAGACTCGAGCAGTAGATGCCTTAGCTTCCCTCAATTTTGAAAAAGACTGGATCGTGGATTCAGGAGATAATACAGTCCATCATGTGGAGAAAGAATGCATTGGTGTCATCAACAAAAAGCAAGAATATTCTGAAGACGTTCAGATTGGTGACGTGGTAGCTGCCATCGAGGAAATCAACGAAGCAGATCCTGAAATTGGTAATAAAAGTTTGGAGGGGGAGGATGTTGAAGTAGATCCTAAGCATGAAGTTTCTGAAACTATATATGACAATGGTGACCATTCTAGAGAAAGCATTGAGGGAGTTGTAGTAGAAGTTGAAGTCTCTGGTCAATCATCTACCAAATCAGAGTCAATCACTAACTCAGATCAAATACCTTGGGAAGCGACAGAGAAGGCCGACGGTCAAATAAATGAAGAGGTTGACCTTGAAGGCTCAATTTCATATGGAGAGACAGATAATATGGTTCTCGGATGCTCTGAAGCTGACAAACAGTTCATTGAGGAGCTGAAAAGGGAATCTGGTGGTGGATCCTACGGTGGTGCTGAGTCTTCGCAGGAAATTAATGGTCAGATCGTCACCGACTCAGGTGCTTCTCCAAATAACACAATTGTCAAGGAGCTAAGAGAAAGGGGGAGTCTGGAAACTCAAGAACGTAAAACTCAGCATGTAGATGATTCACGTGGTTCTCAAAGGCCAACAAGAAATATTGTTAAGCCAGCCCGCTATAAAGATGAAAAGTTTGCCGGTACGTATTCATGCTTCTTTGCAGGCCCAATTAATGGCAGAAAACCTTCATCATTTGAAGTAGCAAAAGAAGACAAGAAAGTATGTCTGAGATCTTCACCAAGACACACCCAAAAGCTTCGTCTCAGTTCTTCTACGACAAGTTCAGGATAGCTTCCAAAAATTACTTTAAGGGGGAGTGTGAAATATTAAAGTTAATTTTTTGGAAGAATAAATAAAGTAGATATTTAGAAGATAATCTAGAAGGTTATATTGGAATATCTTAGATATTTAGTTTAAGAAAAATCTAGATGCTCTAGAATCTTAGATATTTGTAGAAGAGGATAGAATTGTCTAGATCTTTTTAAATAGGATCATGTCTAGAATCATCCCTACACAACTATAAATAGGGGTGACCTTAGTCATTTATGACCAACCCCAATTGTAAGCTAATACTAAAAATACAAGCCAATTCAAGTAAACTTTTCCTTTCTATAGCTTCCTCTTCTTTAGTTGAATCTTTCGATCTTAGTTACGATCTTGGGCTAGCAGAAGGTTTCTCCGATTTACTTTTCTTCTGCTATATTTCTCTACAATATACATGTATGTATATATGTATGTATGTATGTAATATAATCTAATATAATGGTTAATGTTTATATGTATGATTCATATTATAGGTTTAATGTGTAGACATTATAAATAAAGATGAGTCATGATATTCTTCTTACAAAAAGTACTACAAGAAGATGGACATTATAATTAGTAATGCAATTTGTGGCAATTGTAAGATTCTCATAATGTTATACGAAGGGAAGCGAAATCCATTGTTTTTTTTTTTTTTTTTTTTTTTTTTTTGTATTTCATATAAGAAGAGTTATTAATTTGTTTATCTAACGATGTTTTAGATATGTATGTACGTAATATAATCTGATATATTGGTTAATGTTTATGTGTACGTATGATTCATATCATAGGTTTAATGCGCATACGTTATAAATAAAGATGGGTCATGGTATTCTTCTTGCAAAAAATACATACAAAAAAATGGACGTTATAAGTAACAGTGCAACTTGTGGTAATTGTAACATTAACTGTGCAACTTGTGGTAATTGTAACATTCTCATAATGCTGTTCAAGAAGGGAAGTGAAATGCATTGAATATTTTTTATTTTTGTATTTCATATAAGAAGAGTTTTTAATTTGTTTATCTAATTAACGATGTTTTAGAAATTGCTAATTAAGGGATGAAGTTTGTCAGGGAGAACAACGTAGATGTACTATATGTAGCGGTTCGATATTTTTTCTGATTCGCATTTTCACTTGCCTCATTTAAAAAGGAAAGTGTCCACTTTAAGACGGCCAACCGTACCGGGAAAAAGGAAAAATATACCTCTGCGTGGATGGTGCTCTAAATGGACTTATTTTAGAGTCGCCTCCTAACTTTTAGGAAAACTAGTTCGAAAAAGATTCATTCAAAACGGTTAAATTTTAAAAAAATCCTAATCTAACCAAAGTATGGGTAAGGGTTCTGGTGATCCCCCGGGGAAGGTGTTAGGTACCCCGGTATTAAGGATCCGTAAAATACGGTTGACCTACGGGTTCTAATAGTATGCCTTTGTAGATATAAATTGCTTGTGATAAAAACAGTTTTTGTTTCATATTTCCGCAAATAGAAATTAGTCACTCATGCCAAAAACACTCCTTTTCAAGAAACAAAAAATGGTAGAGTTTTGCCCAAAATTGGGCTTTTTTTGAATTTCGGACTGGAACACCTAGGTTAAAACCCGAAGGTTAACCCAAGTGAAACACATACGTAAAAATCCACCCGAGTTTAGAAAAAGGTTTTTTAGAAAAAATGTTTTTAAGTATAGAAAATAGTTTTTATAGGCATACTAATATGCTCCATAGGTTAGCCATATTTTTAGAACTTTTATCCAATTCTTGGTTTTAATCTTTACAAAAAGTCTCAAAGTTAAGTCATTAGCCTCTTTAATAGTCAAAACAGTTCACCCAAAATGATAATCCAAGTTTACAAAACATCTTTTCCACCTCAAGTTTTAAATCAATCATAGTAGTCCTAAAAGTTTGCCTATAAGTTCAAAATCATATCAAATGTATCCAAAATCCTCAAAATCATCCGTAATCCTAAATTTGCCTAAATGGTTTTTTTTTTTTTTTAAATGAAAATCAATTTTACCAACCCTTAGGCGTGATAATCTCATTCAGGGTTCCAATTTATATACAAGCATACATATATATAATCAAGTAAATAATATAAAGAGAGAATTGGCCGACCAAGTCCAATAGAAAAATGCGTAAATAAATATTTAAAATCCCAAATTATGCTCTAGTGCCTTAGTCTTCCATGATAGGGTTGACTTTCCGATACCAAATGTTAGTGGGCTTGAAAGATCCACCAAAGAATGGGGAGGTCACAAAAGATAGGTGTATAAAATATTAGTAATAAGTAGGTCAATTATTTAATTTGCAAAGCCAAAAAAAAAAATGAATTATAATACTTTTAAACCAAGCCCATAATTATCATACTTATAAATTAAAGGAAAATTTATGCAAAATGCCCAATAGTTGGTATGAATTAGTAACAAACTCACAAGAACTAAGTTTTTTTTTTTTTTTTTTTTAATTAATATCAAAAGCTAACAAGAATGAATAAATCACACTAAACCTATCAACACAATGTCAAAATTCTAACTTAAGCTACTATTTTTCTTATATTTATCAATTTTAATTAACCTAAAATCACTTAACATTATCAAAAATAGTAATAAATCCATAGAATACTCACTTAATCATGTAAACAAAGTTAGGCTAGCACATAGTCCTTTTCAACTACACAAGCATCATAAATAACATATAATCATAACTTAAAATGACATAAGGGATGGAATCTCTTTTTCTCATTTTTATCGATTTAACTAACCTAAAATCACTTAACATTGTCTAAATCAAACTTCTAATTTATTTTCATTTTTTCAAATAGTAATAAATCCATAGGATACTCACTTAATCATGTACACAAAGTTAGGTTAATTAGTCTAATACACCCCTCGTAAAATAATATTTTGACGAAATAAAAGTTATAATACGTCGTTTTAAAATACGAGCCCAATATGATATACTTCCGAGCAATATTTAAAAATGTGAAAAAAAAATGCAGTCAAAATGAGCCGTAATTCATACGTCATTTTTAATTAACAATTTTCCCGAGTTAGACGGAGCGGGATATGTATCTTCTTTTCAAATCACGTTTGTGAAAGTAAATAACTCGTAATTTCTTGTAATTGTTAATTTTTATGAAAATAATAATTAAACGTCAATTTTTGCAATTTTCTCGTGATTTTTAATTTTTTAAGGGTATCCTTACTCCGTCTTGGACTCGGGTAATTTGGAAATTAAAATTCGCGTTTTATGAGGTGAAATTAAGTGTCAACACTATACCTTTTGATGTTGTGAATATAGTATTTGTTAGGTTGTAATGCCAAAGAGTACATTCAATCAACTTATTAAATTCCAAAGGAAATCATTAGAATATGTGCACAAACTCTACAGCAAATTTTAGAAGCTCTATAAGCATGGCGAACCATGTCTTCTGATGCAATTGTACTAATATAAGTATAATTTTATTAGCAAAAAAAATGTTTAATAATCGTCACACAATTAAAAAAGTAACAGGAGCTTTGAGACATAACGGACATCTATGAATCTTTAGGTGTAAAAGTCATGGTCTTAACTCTTAACAGCCACCAGAGCCATTAATAGTCAAGTTTAAATAATTACATAGACCACCGAAACGAAATGTTGATTATCATGTTTTCTGGTAAAAGTTAATATTTTAGTTTTGACTTTGCACAAGATGATACCGACAACTATAATCAAGAACAATACCCGAATACCGATTAGTCTCCCGTCAGGTATGTACATATTTGTTTTTAAAATCGGATAATAAGTTTAATTTGTAAATGAGGTATAGGATATGTGGCACTTTAATCTATTCTTAGTTGAACGAAAGATGTATGTGTATATTTTGCTTATAAACGACTTAAGTGTGAGTGAATTGGTATGCTAATGGTTGGGTAAAGATATTGGGGTTTGTGTATTTGAGCTAAGATCTTATTATATATTCCGTGCAATGTTGAATGAAATGATTCAATGGATTATCTCAGCTGTAAACCGGACCAAAGTCTGAAGAAATCAAAGCGAGAGACAACTTTAATATATATATTGAAATACAAAGTTCTTGGATCTGAAAAGCCAACCTAAAAAATAAGGAATTGCCCCTATTTATAGTTTTCCTCTAGGGAAAAGGGCCTTATTTACCCCTCTACTATTGGAAATAGTCCACATTTACCCCCCGTTATACTTTCGGCACAAATTTGCCCCTACCGTTACATAAGTAGTAATATTTGCCCCTATTTTTAACACCCGGTCAACGCGGCAATTGTAATATTTTTTTAAGGGAAAAGGGCATTTTTACCCTACTACTATTGAAAATAGTCCACATTTACCCCGTTATCTTCGCACAAATTTACCCCTACCGTTACCAATAATAATTACCAACTAATGTAAACTTATCACAAACACAAATTCACGAGAATTCAATAGTTTTTTTTATTAAACTTATATTTTTAATTAAAAAAATCATTGAATAACTAACTTTTTCATCTAGAGTATTTATTCAACGGAAAAGGCTCATAAATTTTGTGTGGAAACTTAAAAATTAAAAATTAAATTTTTTTAACGAATTAAAAATTAAAAATTAAAAAATTAAAAAATATGAACGAAACTGATTTTTTTTTTGCATTTCGTGAATAAAAAAACGAAATAGGATAAAAAAAAATTAAATTTCGTTCATATAAAAACGAAATTGGAAAATATATATATATATATATATATATATATATATATATATATATATATATATATATATATATATATATATATATTCGTTGGTATATATATTTTTCCAATTTCGTTTTTATATGAACAAAATTAATTTTTTTATCCTATTTTATTTTTAGTACACGAAATGCAAAAAAAAAAAAACAAAAAAAAAATATTTCGTTGATTAATTCACGAAATGCAAAAAAAAAAAATTAGTTTCGTTCATATTTTTTTATTTTTAAATTAAATAATATATGTGTCCAATCACAAAATGCCATTTGGCTTTTTTAAAGAGTGAATTTTAACTTGTTAGTTTGAGGGGTATATTTGAGCCAAAAACAAACCTTAAGGGTATTTTTAGATCAAAAGTAGAAGGAGGGTATTTATGAGTCTTTTCAATAGGTTAAGGGTATTTATGAGCCTTTTTCCGTTTGTTCAATGATTTTTTTTTTAATTAAAAATATAAGTTTAATAAAAAAAATTATTGAATTCTCGTGAATTTGTGTTTGTGATAAGTTTGCATTAGTTGGTAATTATTATTGGTAACGGTAGGGGTAAATTTGTGCCGAAAGTATAACGGGGGGTAAATGTGGACTATTTTCAATAGTAGAGGGGTAAATCAGGCCCTTTTCCCTTAAAAAAAATATTACAATTGCCACGAAGTTGGGTGTTAAAAATAGGGGCAAATATTGCTACTTAGGTAACGGTAGGGGCAAATTTGTGCCGAAAGTATAACGGGGGGTAAATATGAACTATTTTCAATAGTAGAGGGGTAAATCAGGCCCTTTTCCCTTTCCTCTATGGGCCTTCTATACATCATGGAGCCCTTTTAGGATAAAGAAAACCTAATATGGATAAGGTTAGGTCGTACGGTCTGATACCTGTACGACTGTCAGAAGCAGGTGGCAACATGATTTCCGCAGGTGGCAACATGATTTACACACGTGGCGGGCGAATAACTGATTATCCGGAGCAACGGCCATGATCAGAATGGTCGTGAAGAAACCGGGCTAACGGGCGCGACTGATTCCGCTATGTTTGAACCGGGCAAACGGCCACGATCAACTCGGCCATGGAGGGACCGAACTAACTACGATAAGGAGTTATCCCCGGTTGAACCGGACACAACGACTTTAATCAGAACTTCTTCAGATCAAGCGCTATTGTTTGCCTTCTTTCTTTCATCGACCCCGGTTTGCACCGGACAAACGTTAACCGGTTTTTACCGTATACAGATAGTCCCCACACTTTCCGGACCGAGGTCATACCGGAGTAACGGGAAGTGGATGAATCATGAAACCGGTGATCCCGTCGTCTCGTTCTTATCTTCTCGTTTTGGCGGGAACAGTTGTCACCTCTTTCTGCCGTCTGCCACGTGTCGCACCCCGAAAGGCCGAGCTCTGCAACCGCCGTTACGCACGTCCTTTCAAATCACGTCTTCATTAATTATGGGACACGTGGCGTTCGCCGATTGGTCGGGATTTGTAACCGCCCAAACCCATGCCTATATAAGGCCTTCGATGTCCTTCCTTCTTCACTTTTACTTCTTCATCTTTCAACATTTTACCTCACTTCTGTTCTTCATTACCCTCCTTTCCATTGTTGATTCCATCCTTTCAACACCCATATTTGCTGCTTAAATCTGCTTGCAAAGAACTCATTCTGCTCAAAAGTGTTGCTTCCCTGATTGAAACGTTACTCATTCCTTTATTTTGCTTCATTTTCTTTACTTCACTATTTCCATCTTCTTACCTTCTTCCCTTTATCAAATTTTTAACCTCTTTCTCACCTATTACAAATGTCTGCCATACCGAAACCACCTCCCGGGATATTCCCTCGGTTTATCTCCCGGAGCTGAACCGGTATCTCAGCCGAAGGGGAAAAATGTGGCCGAGCCTACGGCTTTAGATATAGTACCGATCAAATCCAACTTCAATAAAGAATTTGAAGCCGAGAAGCCTTCCTTAGTTGCAGATAGAGGGTATAACGTAAGGTGATACCCCTCTTCCATCACCGACGATAAGCTCGATCAAGTCCGGACTGACTGCGGATGGGATAACCGTCCGGTGCAGGTGTTTGCTCCTGGCCCGGATTAATCAATTACCGACCACAGGGAGGGTTTTTTATATGTTTACACTTATCCCTTCTCGCTCAAGCTCGAACCTGCAATTGATCCGGTCATATTGGAGATATGCCGGACCTATAATGTGACCCTTGCATAAATTGGTCCGATAATCTGGAGGACGGTAGCTTGCCTCCGGTTGTTGGCCAACAAGGCCAAGAAGCCATTCACGATGACACATTTGATCCGCCTTTATTCCCCGAGACGATTCCGGGGAGGCGTAATAAAATTAGCCAAGCGAGGCCGGAATCCGATCTTCTCCAAAATGTACGAAGATAGAGATCGGGGCTGGTTAGAACGCTTCGTTCGGTGAGGACCTCGGACGTTATACCGGAGGAGTACATGCCCTTCCCGGAAAAATGGAATGACAACCGTAAGTTTCTCGATCCCACCTTCATTAATTTATTCGTATGTTCCTTCATCTAGTCCTTCGCGCTTATATTCCCCCTTTTCTTTTCAATAGCCGAGGCATGGATTCCTCCGGCCGTCCCACACATGAACGAGTGGGTCGAGGCGCTCCTTGGTCAGCATACACACGAAGGGTTGACATGGGGAATCCTATCTCGTGGCCGATGGATTGCCTAAAATCACGGTAACACCACTTTGAGTTTGAAAATTATGTATTTTCTGCCTACTCTTATATCCATAACCCCTTCGATTGTAGGTTTACCGAAGGTCTCAGTAAATCCCAGATCCGGGGCCCCAGCAAGCGAGCAATTTTGTCTGTTTCGAGACTCGGCGGGTCATCCCGAGTATGTGCTGCGCTAAAAGATGAAGGAAGCCCTCGGATAAAGGGGAGAAACCAAGAAAAAGAGATAGGAGCGTCGTCCGGTCTCTAAGAGATGAAGAAGAGTCCGATGTGATCTGTTATATCCCGTATTTGGAACGTCGGGACGATTCGGGTTAGCTATGATAAGTTAAGGTCAGGACCATTCCGGGATGCGAAGTCGAGATGTTTGACTTTCGGTTTTGTCGTAAGGCTTAAGTGTGTGACTTTATTGACATGGAACATTTAGGAAAAAATTGGGACCAAAGATGGAATATTTGGAAGTGGCCAATTATTGAAAGAAAGAGAGGGAGTAAAATATGGCCATGTGGCCGGCCACCTTTGGAGTGGGCCATGGCCACATGGTTGGCCATTATTTGTAATAAGAAGATGACTTAAGGGACCATTTCTTCATCATTTCAAGACTTAAGAAAAATCAAGAAGATTGGAGAAAACAAACCATCAACCATTCGGCCATAGCTTCCAATTTCAAGACCAAGATTAAGCCATCCCAAAATTATTTCTCCTAAGCAAATCTACTAATTGGAGGGTGCTTGATAACGTGGAGTTGTCGTTTTTAGCGTTGGATTACTCGTTTTCATCCTTGGCCAACTTTAGACAAATTGAGAAGTTGTGAAGGAAGGTAAATTCTAATCTTGTTTTATGAGTTATGGAAGGTTTATGTGTGTTGTTGTATGTTAATATGGATGAAATTCATGGAAATTTGGTATTTGAAGTTGAGGCCATGAGTATGGTAGTTGATCGTGCATGTGTGTGTTATGTTAAAAGTGGTGCATGAGCTCTATGTAGCATGTTTGGTTATTGTAGGATGTTGAAATGAATAAAAATCATGAAGTATATATATATATGGGTGTGTTGGCCGAATATGGCCTTTATGTGTGTCAAGAAATGAATTAGTTTTCTTGGAATTTTGGTTGTTGTTGTCATGTGGATTTTGTGTTGGAAATGAGAGGTTGATGATTCAAGTTGGTATTGTAAGTGTTATGGGCTGTTTTGGAAGATTTTGTGTATTTAGTGTAATTTTTATTTTTATGGAAATGACATGGTTAGAGTATGGATTGTTGGAGCAAATCATGATTTGAAATCGAGGAATGTGTTAGAGTTGAGGTTCTCGGGTTTGGGGATCATTTCGGGTGGAATGGAGTATTTGTTGGATTGTTGGAAATATTGTGTGAATTGTTTAAAGAGTTCTTGAATATTGTTTGCATGGTTTTGGATTGGTAATTGAATATGCGTTAGTTTGATTACATGTTGGTTTGTATGTATGTAGTTGTAGTGAGCATAATTGGAACGTTGTTGGAATGTGTGGAGAAGAATTTTTAATGTTCGAATATGTTTGAATTGATTATGGATATTGTTGGAATGATTGTTGGTGTTGTTGTGTTGTTGAATTTGGCTGAGTCGAATTCTCGGGGTTGGTCTATTTTCAGGGGAAGTGCTGCCCAAATTTCTATAGAATTATGTGTTAGTTTGGAAATGAGCTTCTAAATGCTTGGTTGACGTTGGTATTCGTTAATGTTATGTAGATCTTGGAGAATTCGAGATATAAGTTTGATTTGGATTAGCGTTGTGTGTGCGAGCGAGGTATGTAAAGCTTAACTTTTTTCTTTTGGCATGCCTTAGTTGAATATATGCTACGATACGGCGCCTCGAGGAAATTCCATTCTCACAATCCGAGCAAGTCTATGATTCGCGTTTGTCTCTCGGTATTCGTACGTTGATGTGAGAAAATATTGGCTTTGATGTTTTTGGAATAATTGATTTCCTTTTCTTAAAATTGCATAAAAGTTGGTTTTCAAAAGAGTTTTATTCTTAAACGATATTGAAACTACGAACGTTCATAACTTTCGACTAAGGGCTCGGATTGCCTCGATATCGTTGTGGGAGGTTGTATGACGTGTGATGAGTATGTTTTCCATAGGCGGGCCCGGCTCGGGTTGACACTCGTCCGTGGGTCCCGCGACCTTCCTTTGTACATTTCTGATAACGTTTGAAAGAGTTTGGTATGACGATTTTCCCGATTACCAAGTATGGTCATTTTACTTACTTTTGAACTTATGATAACGATTTTATGCATATGGTTACTCACGACTACCTCGCTCGTGCGTGTTGTTGGTACATCTTTCACTTAGGTTCCGGAGCCGGTTATGTTGTCGTGCGCACTATGATATATTAGGTGTTATCCGTGTTACGGTTCCCGGAGACCTCGCCATAGGGCGGATTCGTTTGTAGGAGTCTTTGTGTGATATGGCTTATGTTATGTTGTGATGATGTGTGTTCGGGGTTGTACGGAGATTTAAACCTTCGGTGTTATCTTGTGTTATGGCGCCATCGACGGGCGGCGACCATATTTTACTGTGTCTTACTGCATGCTGCTGTATTTTGAAAATAACATTTGGCATTTGGAAATGTACTTACTTTCGGTACTTACGTTTCGAGGTGTGACTCGGATTTGTTTCTTTGTATTTTAAGCTGCATGCTCGGTCATATTCCGACCCCGCTTTCTTCGAAGGCCGCGTTTATGCCCGCCAGTACGGACACCCGGTTTGGTGATCCGCCGGTTTAGACACACTGTCTGTCGTGTTGGAGAGCGCTTTTATCCCTCACGAGCCTACACCTTGTATATACTCGTTCGTTGTATATGTGTGTATTTGTTCGGGGGTACGGCGGGGCCCCGTCCCGTCATATGAGTCGTTGGTTTGTTTAGAGGTCGTAGACGTATATGTGGGTTGTGTGTGCCTACCCCGTCAGCGTGTGTTTGTATGTTATATGTTTTGGGCGATGCGCCGTCGACAGCCTTGCTCGCTCCCGATATATACGATTGAGTTCGAGATGTGTTTGAATCGGTTTGATTTTTGTATACGTGTAAGTCGAGTGTGTGTGATTCGGGTTCGATGAGTGTGTTTGGGTGCCCAACTAGGGCACTTAGTCACGGCCTACGGGGTTGGGTCGTGACATGATCCTCTGTAGTCGGCGTGGCCCCGACCTTTAGTCGGTGCACGAAGAGGGGCTGCGGTTCCACCCTTCGATCGAGGAAGGACCCTCCGCTTCGGCTCGGCTACCGGTGGGGAAGAAATACTTTACCCAACACTTCCTTGGGTCCCGTTGAGTTTGTTGATATTACGGGTGATGCCTCCGAGGAGATTCCCCCGCAAGGGAGATACTCGAATCAGCTGCGGGCTGAAGGCGGGGCAAGAACGAGTCGGCACTGTGCGGGGGCACCGGCGGATACTCGGCTCGTTGCCTCGAGGAACCGTGGGCTATAAGGGTTTGAAGCCTCCCCCGCCGAGGCCGTGCCGAGTCTTTGATGGGCTTCTTGTTTTGCTCCGAGGTCGGATAATGCGGATGACATATTTTTGGACACTCCTCCGCGACAAGGAGGCCGTGGGTTTCGGTCGTCTTCCCCATCCCTCGGGTTACGAGGGCGACTAATCGATCCACCGAAACCGGTGCGAGGGAAGGCCTGGTGCGCATCTTTCCCGCTCTGGTGTGGAACCTGGAGGAACCGGATCGGCTATGAATTCTTGTTCCGGAAGATTGCGGTTTCTTGTCCCGTCCGGTGGGAGTGGTGCTACTTTGGCCCTGCGTCTCGGACTCGGACAAAAGGAAGATGGTCGGAATCCCTGGCGGGCTTTGATTAAGCTGTTACACCTCGGAAAATTTTTCCGTAGATGCCGTAAATAAATAGAAGAACACGAAGTATAGGGTGTCTCAATAAGTAAGAAGTAGAGTTATGACGACCTTAAAGAAAGATTTCAAAAAGATATTCGATGTTAGACGAGAAGGTTGCCAAGAGAAGGCTATGTATGCGATATGTATCGGAAAGGATCTATGAGTAACGAGTTAATGGTGACTTAAAGAGATTATGAAGAAGAGTTATAACGCCCCTTAGATTGTTAATGAAGTGATAAACAAGTGTTAAGAAGGTTCCATAAGGATTGGAGATCAAACGAGTCGACGGGAACAAGTTCAATGGGCTGGTGAGTTATACGGCTCATTATACGGACCGTAGGACCATCACGGTGAAGGTCCCTCATCGAAGGAGTTAGCACGGGCGGTTATACGGACCCCGTATAAATTTATACGGCTCGTATAATGGACCGTATAAGGGTTCCAGTAAAGGGTGAGCGAAAGGACCATTTCACGATCACTTATATAGACCGTATAAGTTATACGGACCGTAAAAGTGTCCGTATAACGACCTCAGAATCGAATGTCGAGTTATTAAAATGGGCACCAAGTTCTTATTTATTTCCACTTCCCAAC